>NW_007247157.1:438148-458982 GCF_000164805.1 Carlito syrichta | reverse complement strand
AGCGCCGGAGCCCAGCAGGTCAAGCCTGCGGTAGCCAGGAGCGGCCACTGCACTCCAGCCTGGGCAACAGAGTGAGACTACAACTCAAAAAAAAAAAAATCCTCTAGGCCGGGCTCCGTGGCTCAGCCTGTAATCCCGCTCTTTGGGAGGCCGAGCTGAGTGGATTGCCTGAGCCGGCGGGTTCGAGACCTCATCTCTACAATAAATTAAAAAAAAAAAAATTAGCTGGGCATGGTAGCACACGCCTGTAGTTCCAGCTACTTGGAAAACTGAGGTGGAAGGATCGCCGGAGCCCAGCTGGTGAGGCTGCAGTGGCTGGAAGCGGCCACCACACTCCAGTCTGGGCAACAGAGTGAGACTCCAACTCACAAAAAATATATAAATAAAAATTTTAAAATAATCCTCTATAAAAGGCTTCACAGGTCTCACCAGATTCTGAAAGGTCTGTGGTACAGAAGTGTTAATCACCCTTGGTCTAGAAGGGCAGGACTGATTCAGAGAACCAATATACAGTATCCAAATCTGGACCTCTTTCTGTCAAACTTCAGAATCTGTGCTTTAATCATCCCACTCTACTAGGTTTTGAGAGCTAGAATAATCCTTTTAGATTTTCTGAAGGTCATCAAAAACCACAGTGTTCCCAGCATGCTTGGCATTGCTGCAGGCTTGGGGATCCCCAGTGAATCATGGAGGAAGATCAGTTCTTTTTTGGCTGGAGACAGGGAATTACCATCTTTCATCATCTGTAAAGAATTTCACTCGATTTTCCCACATTTTGACTTTTCATGTGCCAGGTGCCTGTTGCAGTGACTTTAAGACATCTCAGAATGGTATAACTGACTTCTTTTTCATCAGACAGTTTAACGATATGTGTAGAGATTAAATGGTAAAAGTGCTTAGAGGAAGAAATAAAGGTGTTATTCCAAGACTTTGTCCATTAAATATCCTACTCAAAACACACGTGTTGTAGTTTCTTTTCTGACAGAACTTTCATCGTGAGTATGGCTAAAAATTTGGATGACCTGTTTGTCCTCATGCATCTGAGATTGGCAGAGCTAGAAGAGATCTCATCTAACAGAGAAACAAAAAGAAATGTTGTGTGGTAAAGAGTCAAAAGGACTTGGGTTTGAACTCATTGTTACATACTATTTGTGTGACAATGAGTCCAAACCCTGGTTGGAGAGTTACTTAACCACCAGTTTATCATCTATGGAGTGGAAAGATGTTAATTTGTCATGATATTTTCTTTTTTAATAATAAATGAGATAAAACATGTGAGATGACTGGCACACGCAATGAATATTATTAGCATAAACAGACAGACTACTCAAAGTCATGGGGTGGTAAAAACCAGGCCAAAGAACCATGGATTCTGGCTCTTTCTGCAGATTCTTTTCTGAGCAAAGACCTCCTATGTGACTGCTTGTTTCTTCTGGGACTTAACTGGGCAGCTGATAAATTGCCTGGCCCCTTTCTATCTTGTGTCTAGAGAAGGAAAGGAATGAAAATAGCATGTTTATTAGATAAGCAGAGGTTCCGTTGTGGTGAGATTTTTGCATCACCAGAAAATGAAAGAATAATAGTGGACCCAGTGAAAGACAGACATCAAGGGAGCTTTTCATCTTGTTCCTGCTATTAATCGGATTGTTGGACTCTAAGTTCCTTCTGATGAATTGGCGGGTCTCTTTCCACATCTGTGTCATCTAACTGCAGCACATGCTCCGCCAAATCTTTCTTTCAAATCATAATCATCTTTGTCAAACTCATCTCCAGATGATTCAACAAATTTCTGAGAGATGACATGTTCCAAAGTTGTCCTGTAATTCACATGGGGCTCCCTATTGTACCCAAGTGGCTAAGTTGATTCAGAGGAGAGCATCTCAGGCATAGTCCACATGCTCAGGGATCTCACAGTACAAAGGAAAGTACACGGAATGCACACCTAAACAAGTTGCGATGGGATAAACTCAGGATTCCCATGGAATATATGACAGTAAGCCTGATCTTAATGGAAGCAGCAGTCAGTGAAAGTAGCCTGGAGGAAGTCACTTACATTGAGTTGTTCTGCGGGAAAAAGAAAAAAAAAGAAAGGAAGGATCAGGAAGGGAGGGAAAGGAAGGAAGGAAGGAAGGAGGAAGGAAAGAAAGAAAGAGAAAGAGAAAAAGAAAGAAAGAGGAAATGCCAGACAAGAAAACAGCATATTTCAAAGCCCAAAGGTGAAAGAAACAGAGTGTATTTGAGAAATTAAAAATTTTATTTAAAGTGGTGAGAGCATAGAGACTGAGAAGATAGATTGCCAGAGATGAGGTACAGAAGTAGGTAGAAGTGAGGTTCAAATGGTGTTCTCCTGCAGGCAAAGGGATACCAGCATCAGGCTTTAAGCAGAGAAAATACCAGCTTTGAGATGAATAGAGTGCAGGGGAGAGTAAGAGCTTCCAACTTGGGTCAATTTGGATTGGAAGACCAATCTAACACAGCACTTGGACATTTTTGATGGGGTCAATTTGGGAAGCCAAATGTCCCACCAGTCTCTCCTCCCACTTAACTCTTAATTCTCTTCTTCTTCCTTCTACTGGTTTCAATGGTCACTTAATTGTTTCAAAAGGTCACCCAAGGTCCTCAGCATATCAGCTCCCTCTTTCCCTAGCATCTTCAGTTTTTCCCTGTTATAAGTCAAATGCCTAAGCCTGTTTGGCAGATGAGACCTTCATCTACCTTGTCCCACCCTCTTTTTGAACCTCTTTTTAGTTCATGAGCACCATGCTTTCACAAAACTCATCTCTTGGTATTTCTTGTCTTCATGACTTTATCCCTGTACTTAGTCATCTAGAGTGAACTCCTATGTGCCAAACTCTACTTGGACTATTCTTACCCATGTTTCAAGGCTAGTTCAGTGCCCATTCCCCCATGAACTCTGTATCCATCCTTCTTTGAGCCTACATAGGCGTTAATCTGAACCTCTTCTAAAGCATTTATCACCTCCATCTTGTATGTTTATTTATGCTCTGATTTTCTGCATAGGATCACGTCCATTGCATTCGGGCCATTTTGTATCTTCCTCAAGACCTTAGACAGAAGAGATACTCCATCAAATTGGAATTTAAGTTTTGTAAGGTTCTGGGACTTGTGAACAGCCAATAAAATCTTGCATCTTGGATTAAGAAAATATTTTTTTTTGCCAGGCTCAGTGGCTCAGCCTGTAATCCCAGCACTTTGGGAGGCCAAGGTGAGTGGATTGCCTGAGCCCAGGGGTTCGAGACCCACCTCGGCAACTTGGCGAGACCTCATCTCTAGAAGAAATCAAAAAACTAGCCAGACGTGGTAGCACACACCTGTAATTCCGGCTACTTGAAAGGCAGAGGCAGAAGGATCGCCGGAGTCCAGCAGGTCGAGGCTACAGTGGCCAGGAGCATGCCACTGCACTCCAGTCTGGACCTGGCAGCTGGAATGGCCTCACTGCACATTTACCACCCAGTGAGATTGAGCCATGACAGCATTCCCACTGATGGTACCTCCAATGGATCCCTGCTGGAAGGGATTGACCAGAGGTAAGGCTGGGTTTCAACTGAGTCAATACTTAGTCTCTTGAAAGCTCTTGGTTGCTATGGACAAGAAAACAAGTTGGGATTTGTTAATTCAGCCTAAGGTGTCAACTTTTCCAGTTTGCCTGGGACTTAGGGCTTCTATCAGTGCTAAATCCAAGAAAGTGACAGACAAATCAGGATGAGTTGGTTACCTAATTTTAGCCCAATACAAGTTTACCACTCTGTGCTGGCCCCTGGCTAGGCCCCAAAGATATGGAAATGGAAAAGACAAGAAGTGGAAAAGGCAAACATATAACCAAAATAAATAGCCTGTCTTGATTAAGTGGTGAATTCAAAGAAATAAGTCCAACAAATAAAAGTAATTAAAACATAATTATAATCTCTATTTACATCTCTCAAAGATATCAAAGGGAATTCAGTATATTGCCCCCATTCATTTTTTCCATAATCTGTTTTCCTTATATCTCTCTTTCCCACCTTGTACCCAAGGCTTTAGGGCTATCCTCCCACTCATCTGCCTTCCCAAGTGCCCTACCAGCTTTCCCTGGTGCCCTACTTACAAGTGATCTTCTTCCTTCTCTCTTCCCTAAACACGCAACACTTTTTCCTTACCAGAACTGTCTGCTGAGACCAAGCCTCCTTCTGGGTCATTCCTGAAGGGCTGAGGAGCCCAGCAACTTCATAGCACAGTCTTCCCTCTCTGCCAGGAGAGGAGTCTCCGATAAGTATAGTTCTTTTCTCACTGTTGCTGCATTTCTTGCAAGAAATTCTCACCCCATCTCACTCACACAAGCAGATCACTTCAAACTGCTCTGCTAAGTGCTTTGACAAGGGTAATGTGAGCCCTGAGAGGTGTCCTGCCAAAGATGTGGACACTTAGCTCAAGAACAAAGCAGACTCTTGGTCCATGGATACCAGAGTGGGCTCTGTTTTATAGATGTGGGGTTTCTTGTCATTCCAGACCCAAAGGAGCTCTACCTGTGGAGGAAGGAACCCTTAAGACTACATCTATCCAACCCACAAGCAAATGAACTTGAAAACAAAGTAAAATGCACAAATAAACGCATGGTGCCCGATTTTCTAAACCACTCGAGAAAAATAAGTTCTTAAAGGGAAATTAAGGGAAGGAGTAGCTATATATGTAGAGGATCATCTATTTGGTCACAAGAAATGTGGATTAATTCTGTCCCTAAAGCAACACAAGACCTTGCCACAGTAAATACTGCATATTGACTTGGGGGTGGCGGGGGTGGGGGGGGTTCTGCATTATAGTTTATACTTGTACCTTCACGGTCCTTTGTCATTGTCCTTTATAGAACATCATTATTATCATGAGGCTGCACAGACTTATATAGAGCCAGACTGTAACTGAGTCCAAACATTCTCTGCTCACCACACAACAGCCAGTGAGTTGAGACACAAGGATTGGCCAAGAAACTTTAGTTCATAAAATATAATGTAACTTTATTTCAGAGAGCCAGCAAAACCAGAAAGATGGTGGACTGATGTCCCAAAGGCCCATCTTAAGTTGTGTATGCTCTGCTGAGTTTTTATCTAGGCATAAGGGAAAAGGCACGGGCCAAGATAAAGAGAGGTCTAAGAAGCAAAAACATACGGGCACTTGGAGGAGTCTGGAAAATAACTGGAATCTCTTTGTCCTTGGCTAATGGCTTTCTTGTCCCTTTAAATCTGTAACAAAACACAGTGTACATACTCCCCCTTTATCCCAGAGTTAGTCTCCACAGCTGCATCTTTGCTGTTCCTGTGTGATTTTTTCAGTGTTTAAAAATGTTTCTAGCATGTCTTCAAACATGAACAGAGGCTGGGCCCCCTACTCTCCCACCTACTCAGTCTAAAAATGGAATTGGTTTTGTTAGTCTTTTGCCATTTCACTGTTTAAAAAAAATAGCCTAGGTTTGAATCCACTGGCTAGCTGGGGGATCTTGAACGAATTATTTCACCTCTCTGGGCCTCAGTTTCTACCTCCAGAACACAAAAACAATTTAATTTCTTACCCCGTAAGGTTGCTTCAAAAACTAAATGAGATAACATCTGCAAAGTGCTTAGACAAGTGTCTGGTACATAGTAAGCATCACGTAAGTGTTTTTGAAGTGGTTTCATCATTTCAAGGACTTCCTAATTCGCACTTTATGCCAAACACTATTCTCACAAAATTTCTAAAAGATAATTTAACAAAACCTCTGACCTACAGTCAGGGAAACTGAGACTAAGAGGGGTTGATAAATGGCAAAATCAAGAACTAAATCCAGGTCTGTCTGGCTTCCAACTCCTATATCCTTGACACTTTTTCCATCCTGACTTCCCAATTCAAGTTTTGGAAAACTATCCCTTGGAGAATTTGTTTAAGGCCTCAGTTAGTACCTATTCTCCCCTAAAGTCCCTCAGAAATCTGGAACTGTCTCACATAAGAAGCTCGGATGGCCTTAGATTGTTTGAAGAAAGACTCAGTCATGGAATCAACTAGCCTCCATCTGACTTTTGCAGGCAGGTCTTGGGTCAGACTCTGCTGCCTAATACTCAGCATAAGCCCTTAGTGAAGTATTCATGTGGGAGCCAACAATGTAATTTCCACTGTAACAGTCTGCTCCCTGCTAATTACTCACAAGAGTGCCTCCCTAGTAAAGGATTCTCTGTCATTATTGCCAAGTGACCAATAGAACCTTAGATCCCCAGAGCTTGTGCCCCATCTGGTCAACCCTCCTCCCTAGAAGAAGGGTGCCACCTTTGACTCTGAGGGCAGCTCTGAGGAGAGGCTCAAGCAAGGACAGAGAATGAGATGATTCCCAACCTACCACCACAGCTGTGCCTGAGGATTACAATCCAGAAATAAAATTATCAGCCCCCCAACTTATTGAATGATCCCCTTCTGAGACAAAAGAAATTTGAAAAACTTACTTCCAGACTGTGATGGGAAAGGTCAGACATGATTCATTATGTCCCCTCTCCTTTGGAATTTAGGCATAACTGACCAGCATTGACATTAAAATATAGAGATCATAAGACTGATGAAAAAGACTCTGGATATAAGGTACTAAAGGTCAACCTGACTCTGATATACCCTCATATGACAGATAGCAGATCCTAAAGAAAATAAAAATATTTTACTTCAAAATATATTTATTTGACATATCTTGAAATAACCCTGCAAAGCCATCTTTTGTGGGGAAAATATTTGCATCTGTAGAGAATCCCCATTAACATAGCCAGATCTTTCCCCTTCCAAGGCTTCCTGTATTCAGGAGGGATTAACTAAGAGTCTGGCATCTTTAAAGTCCAAATAAAAGACATTTGCCATCTATTCTCCCTAAGGATTGCCACCTATGAGGCTTCATTTACATAATAAAAACCTTGGTCTCCAAAACCTCCTTATCTTAACTCAGATATTTCTTTCAACTGATTTCAGGTCTTTAGACAATAGCTTAACTCTCTCAATGAACTGTCACCTAAAGGATCCCTAATACCCACCTGTGACTAGTAAATCCCCACTTCAAGATGGGCCGAATCAACACATACCTCACATGTACTGATTTATGTCCTTGCCTATAAACGTATGTTTCTCTAATTTATTTAAAGCCAAGCTGCAACCCAGCCACCTTGAGCACATGTCCTCCTGAGACTGTACCCTGGGCCATGGTCATTCATATTTGGCTGAGAATAAATCTCTTTAAATGTTTTTGCAGAGTTTGGCTTACCATCAATAAGATCTACAATTAGCATAGCAAATGTTATAATGGATGTAATGGTCTTTATAATGGAAATAGGAACTAACATGATTTGCAGAAACAATTGAATGTAGGGTGCTATTCAAAGCAGCTTCTACACATACATACCCCACACACCCATCACCACTGTCCTCATGTGTCAGGATAAACAAAGGACAACTCATCTGGTCTTTATCTTCTCAGGATCCACGCAGAAAATTAAGTGCAAAAACCCGCTGCTCCAGGTTATCCCCAAACCTACCTGGATATGCTACCCATTTTCTCACTCATCTTCCCTAGAACTCATTCCTGAAAGTCATGGGTTTCTGTTGCCTTCCCTTCAACTCTCCTCCATCAGCCCAGAAACTCTTTTATGGAATAGAGGGGAAAAAAACTGATAGAAATTCTATTCTCTAGACCCCAAGTCCCTCAAGGCTAAGACTTTTGGAATCCCAAATGTCTAAGCTCTTAGAATTCTAAAGTCTTTTCTTTCAAACTAATGTCTCTGCATTGAGTTTTCAAACATATTTTTCAACTCAGAAGCCAAGACTTGACTTTTATATCTTTCTGTGTTCTGCTATAACAGTCCTTCCCTGAGGCAAAGAATGCCTCAAGGTCTAGTTTGAACATGGAATGTGCCACAAGACAAAAAAAAAATGGAACTCAGAGTAGTATATACATGGAAATATCCCACTTTTTCTGTTAACTTGTCTGATTTTCTGACAGCCTGAGTTCTCTAAAAGCAATTATTTTGTTTCACTAATGTTTACTGTGTGCTCAGTGAATGTCAGTTGGAAATGTGGACCAAAAAAAGTGGCAACATTTATAAATTTAGAAAAGAGAGCTTTATAAAGGAGGGCATCATAACCTGCAGATAGAGCCTCCAGCTGAAATCATAAGGCAGGCACTTCAAGAGAGAGAAGAATGAGACAGGAATGTATGCGGAGCAAGCTGGCTAAGTACATATATTCAACAAATATAGGAGGAGATACAAATGTTCACAAAGTAGAGGTGCACAAATACTAACATGCAATGTTACATGTAATATAAACTAACATGTATATGTTCCCATGTTCACTATGGGGTGAAAATTTAACATTTAAATGTCTTACAATTAGGTCCTATATGTCAAAAGGTGAAGCAGAGGACACAAAGGCACTCAAGGTGCAGCCTCCATAGACCAACCAGAACTACCCAACGGTTGGTGGCTTCTTGTCAGGAGTAAATATCTGTTAGTTGCTGTTTTGAAACCACAAAAGAGAGGGCAGCTTCAAGTGATTGGGTGAAATCAGCAGTAGAGCAAGTTCCTTTAAAGGTCTGGTTTCTGCTTGGCTCTCAGTAAAGAAATCCTAATGGTGGTTAGCGAAGGAGGAAGGAGGCAGTGTAGCCAGACATGTGAGATCTCCTGACCCATCTTGGCCAGGAACCCCCAAGAGGGGCATTTATTCAGTCGGTTGGGGAGCTTAGGATTTTATTTTTATTTCTTAGAAATAATAATCAGCCTGTAATCTCGCTCTTTGGGAGGCTGAGGTGAGTGGATTGCCTGAGCCCGCGGGTTCGAGACCCGCCTAGGCAACTTGGCGAGCCCTTGTCTCTACAATAGAATCAAAAAATTAGCCGGGTGTGGTAGTGTGCGCCTGTAGTTCCAGCTACTTAGAAGGCTGAGGCAGAAGGATCACTGGAGCCCAGCAGGTAGAGGCTGCGGTGGCCGGGAGCATGCCGCTGCACTCCAGTCTGGGCAGAGTGAGACTCCAACTCAAAAAAAAAAAAGAAAGAAAGAAAGAATGAAATGAAGCCAGGCTCGGTGGCTCAGCCTGTAATCCCGTGCTTTGGGAGGCCGAGGTGAGTGAATTGCCTGAGCCTGAGGGTTCGAGACTCGCCTGGCCAATTTGGCGAGACCTCATCTCTCCAATAAATTTTTTAAAAAAATTAGCCGGGCGTGGTAGCGCGTGCCTGTAGTTCCAGCTACTTGGAAGGCTGAGGCAGAAGGATCGCTGGAGTCCAGCAGGTCGAGGCTGCGGTGGCCGGGAGCATGCCGCTGCACTCCAGTCTGGGTGACCGAGTGAGACTCCAACTCTAAAAAAAAAGAAAGAAAGAATTAAATGATTGATTTCCACTCACAACATCTTAAATTTCAAAGAATAAATGATACAATAGACTATTAAATGGAGTTTGGGTGAATAATTCAAAAGGAGCAAAGCTCCCCGTAAAAGCTGTGAGAATGGTGAAACCAACAGAATGGTTATTCTTGATTCTTCTACATGACATTTCTTAAAAATTATATCTCATTTAATTCCTAACTTAGAAAAAAAAATGGAAATTTCCAGGGAGCAAGACTCCTAGTGTCTGGAGTCCACTTTTCTCACTACGAGATAGGAGGGTTTTCCCCATAGAATGGCCATCACACTCAAAGACTCATCAGTTCATGTGGAGTGAGACATGGAACACAGAAAGTTACAGGAGCTGGGCATCTTTTCTGGCATCTGTGGCACTGATCCCATTAAATCTACAAGTAAAAAACCTAGGAACATATTTATCATTTTATTTCATGTTTTATATGATCAACTCTTACACTGAGATAAATTCATGGGAGCTAATTTGGGAAAATAATTTCAAGAAGGCTCTTGGAAACCCCATACTGCATTTGCCCTGAGGCTCATAATTTGACTTTCAATCAGCAGCTGAAATACGTGGCATGAAAATTTTATAACAAAAGAAAAATGTGTGTACCAGGAGGTAACCTCCTTCATGAGTTAATTATTTACTTTTAAAGGGAAAATAATGCAATGTAAATCACGAGAACGTTGTTCCTCAGATTTTCTCTAGAGTTTGGAGATGACTAGCTTTATAAAACCAAATGCAGTCATGTATTCTGATTCATCCTAAAGTAACTGCTGTCCAGCCATATTATCAAATTGGAAACTAAAGAAGGGGCTTTATATTACATTTTCATCTCAAAACTGAACTAGGAGAGTAACAAATCGAGTAATTTTCAAAGAAATGTCTTTTGCCACAGAGAAAATCATTTGTTGTTTTTCTCAAGGACATTTTTTATCCTGACTTAGTTGTTGACTTTGGAGAGATGTTGAGTACCAAGGGGTTTGCTTTAATAATAATTTCTTTAGATTAAGAGGTTTCTTCAATTTCCTTTCTGTTCATAACATTTTTTTGTGTAACAAATTATTTAACCAGCAGCCAATAACAAGGAGTGAAGTTGTTGGTAAGTCGATTTATATTCCTAAAGAGTTATTTGCAGATAAATCATTTTTAGGCTTTTAATAAAGCTTCCCTCTCCTTTGATGTACCGTATCACTCACTTATTACTGCATCACACTACTCCAAAATTCAGTGACTTAAAACAACAGCTATTGCTCTCTATTTTGTGTGTTTTCTGGGCTCAGCGTGGACAGCTTGGGTTTATTCCATGCGGGGTCAGTTGAGACAACACAGTTAGCAATAGAAGATCCAAGACGGCCTCATTCGCCTGTCCAGCATTGTGCTGGTTGGCAGAGAGCCTGTGAAAGGCTTGGAGCAATGAGTATTTACCAGTAAACAGATATTTCCGTTTTAGAACCCCAAGTATGGTCACATAGGTGCAGGTCAGCTAGAGCAATGTCCCTACCCAGGAACAAGAAGCTCCACGGCCTTGTGCAGATAATTTCATTAGTGTAGCCAACCTGGAAGAGAGAAATCTCAACCCTCCTGTCTGAAGGAGTGGGGTTTAAAGAGCAATTGTTGCCCAACAATGACTCAAACCAGTTAACAAAAATACAATCCTGCAATTTTGTCAGAATCCCACTGCATCCAATAGCCTGAAAACCAGGAATAGCAGATAACTGCAGACAGAAACAACACATGAGAACAAACATCGGAGGGAGCTGGCAAGGAGTGTCTGAAAGTTCTGATGTGGATAAAACTTAGTAAGGCAGAATCACAAAGTACCAGAAGCCTGGTTAGTCAGGGAGGTAGAGCTCTTTAAACCGAGTGAATGGAAGGGGAAGGGGGATTCTCTGGGAAATGTTCACACGACTGTTGCTAAGCCCCAAATCTATACTCACAAATGTTGGAGCCCAGACAAGTGAAAATATCCCAACTTTGAGGAGCTTGGGTACTCCGTGAGCAGAGAACTCACAGGGAAGTCAAGGGTCTGTGACGATGAAGAAACAGGAGGCTGGACGGTGACCTCCGCATAGGAAGGACAGATGAAGGACATGAACATTCTCTCAGCAAGAATACCCTGAGGTCATGAGGGAATCCACCCTGGGCTAAGTCCTTGGAGGCCTGAGGGATCTGGACAGCTTTGCCAGGAATTCACTGAGCAGCAGGGGTGAAAGGCTCATGAGGCTACCAAACAAAGTGTATTTCCCAAGCCTAGCAGGGAAAACCTTCCACCGTCTGGCTCCAATTTGCTTTATCAGCATCATCCCCTCAAAGCGGAATTATATGGAGTGGGGAAAGGAACAGTACGTACTCCAGGAGGGACTTATGAGGAATAAGAAGGTTAATATCTGTGTGAAGTACTAACACAGAACATGGTTCATAGTCTATACTTGATAAATGTTATGACTGCTTCTACTGCCTTGTGCATTTGGGTAGACACACATTGCTACAAGTGGCTCCATCACTCCAAACTGTGTTCCCATGAGATGTGTCTGCCCCGAGGGCACCAATTTCTCAATCTCAAAACCACTGTACAGGATAGCAGAGCCCTAATTATGTCATAAGATTTTGTGAAAATTGAGATATGATTACTATGTGCTTAACTCAGCATCTGACAATGCTGGTGTTCAATATATGTTCATTGTCATTACTTTATTGTTGTAGTTGTGAATGACGTTTGATCCCTAATCCCCACTACCACCAAAAATAACCCTTTCTTGTCAAACCATTGTGCACATTGCCTGTTAAACATTGAGTGTGCATTGCCCCTCCAAGTTTGTGCTCAGCCTGTCTAGTGTACCCTCTGACTTCCTTTTACGTGGCTTGAAACTTTCTCATCCTGCAAATTCCTCTTCAGTTCCTGCATGCTCTGCACATCCTTCTCTGACAATTCTCACCTTCCTCTTTTGAATCCCTAGAGCATCAATTGACAGCATAATTCATTTGGCAATTAATAAGGCTGTGATTTGTCACATCTCCCCTATTGCAGCTAAACCAATTATGCCGAACTCTGTGTATACCTCCCTTGCTGTTTGTGTACCCCTCTAGCACCTAGTCCTGTATCTGACACCCAGAGTGGCTAGGTAAATTCATTTGGAGAATCACATGAGCTATGATAGTGACTTAGGAGTTAAGGGCAAAGTGCCTATGGAAGGTTCTGAGATATTAAGAAAACACTTGCAGAAAAGTGAATCAGCTCATTAGTTGATGAAAATATCTGCTTCAGGTGTGGCCAGAGTCTAAGCCATAGTCCATGCTTTTACAGAGCTTATTTTCCAGGCTGTACCAAATTGAAATGCAGCATCCTGCAGGACCCCTGTGCACTTCACAGTGCAGCTCTAGGAACTGTTTGTTAACCAAAAGACTACGGGAACCTGAGGCCTGACTCTGATCCTTCTGAAATGAGGAGAGATGAATTCTCACTTCACACTTTGTACCCCCTCCCTCCCTTGGGGCACGATTCATTGAGTAATCATGTGCTGACTTCTGGCAAAGTACAGAAGAAGACATAGGGCAAAGATAAATGAGTTATAGGTGCTGACCTGCAGGGATGATGTATGCACATGAACAGTAGATTCTTGCGCAGCCAATACAAAGTGTCAGAACCTACCTACTTTAGGTGTCAAATGTCGACAAGGGAAAGGAGGAGGCAGATGATCCAGGTAGACCCCTACCTCCATACCTATTCCTTTCATTAACAGAAGATTTCCCACCTCCAACATTCATTCCAATCCCAACTTCTTCTGAAGCTTTTTCTGGATTCTCCAGACTCAGACTCACTCTCCTGTTCAGATTATGCAGCTCTTTCTGTCAGTTCCAACCCATCTCACAAAGCATTCTGCATAGGTGCTGCCGAAATCCCACTAAGGTTTGCCTTTCATTTCATAAAATGCTGAAATGAATGTGAGTCTGGAAATGCCACCATAACGTCCAGTTTCAAACATTTATGTTCATCAAAGCAGTCACATTGATCGATTGTATTAGCACAAATGGGTTGCATAAACAAAAACATAAGATCCTCCTGTGAAAACAAAAGGCACTATTTTAACTGTCTTTAAATGTGTGAGATCTTGTTGAAGATGAATCTGACTGCTCGAAACAAAATAAAACAAGATACAAGTTTGAAAAAGACTGCTTCCTATCACACATCTGGTAATTAACCCTTAATATCCTAAGAATTTTTGATGTTAGCATCATTATCAATATGTAATAATAATACTATTAATTATTAATTGTGACAGATTTGGGTTTTTTTTAATATTCTAGAAATTGAGTTCAGTTGCAGAAGCAGCAGGGAACTGAAGCTGTCATTTTGAGAGCAGAGTTCCAGCTCATTTAGTTTTTCTGTAATTTAAGGAATTGGACTTGTTCACTCCAGAGGAGTGTGCAGAGAAAGTGGGGCAAGTGTTGGCATTGCTTTCTAAGCTTTCACAGAATTGGAGCCCATGTGCTTTGCTCCCTAGTTCATCCTGACACTGATAAAATCCATATTCCCAAAGAAGTCACCCATATTTTGCCTCCCCAGCTGACATAGCTCTTATTCACCAAGTTGGTGTCGCAGGTCCCTTCTCCTGGGGAACCTGCATACAGAATTTCATCTGTTTTGTGGAGTCTCACTTGAGGATTGTTAGGAGTTGTGGTCTACCCAGAGTCCTTTTGATGGTAGAGATCAAGCACCATAGGAAGCCATGATTGTTGTTAGGTACATTTCAAATCATTTAACACCAGAAACTGTCTTAGTAAGAGTTAAACTACTAGAAGGTAATTTAGCATAAACGATAAACACATTCTGGAATTAGATAAATTTTTATTCCTGGTTTCTCACTGACTTGCTGCATGACCTTGGGAAAGTGACTTAACCTCTTTGAGCTTCAGTTTCATTTATTTTTAAAAAGATAATATTAATACGTATTTTTTAGGCATTCTGGAGATTAAATGGGATAATATATGTAAAGCGCTCAGAGGGAATACCTGGCACTCAATGAATGTTAGCTATTATTTTAATTAGGGAAATCCACAAATTACTTACTTTTGTAAAGTTAAATTAATAAGGCTTTACTCTCACTAACCCACATTCTAAAATGTTTTCTAGAATGATAGAGAAAGAATAGGGTAGTTAGGCTGGCAAATTGCTTACAGCCTCAGGTATATCAAGTAGCATGCTGTGCACATAAGCATCATCCACTATGTGCTGGTGGTGGATGGGGGAATTCAGACATGCTTCTCTAGATAAAATCAATGGCATTTCTTCAGAGGAAATTCTCAAGGTTCAGTGGTGAATTTTCTTTCTTCTTTCCTCCTTCTTTTCTCCCTTCCTCCCTTCCTTCCTTCCTTCCTTCCGCTATTGCTTTTTAAAGTATAAGGACTCAGAGACCATGTCTAGAGACCAAAGATGTCAAGATGCTCAGTAGTAAGAGGACACATACTTTGGAATCAGAGAGATATGAGTCAGAGCTTAGTTTAGCCACAAAAAAATAGGTGACCATAGGCAAATAACTTAAACTCTGTCAGTCTCAGTTTTCTCTTCTGTAAATGGGACAAGTAATATACACCTTTGTAAACTGTTACGAGGATGAAGTCAAAATATGTAAAGCACATAAACTGGATTTTTTTTCCTGTGTGACACTAAGCAAAGTTAACCTCTGAACATCAATTTCCTCATAAATATGTGAATAAAATAATCTCTCGGAGTTTTTAAAAATACTTTTGAGTCACAATTGATATGTTATAATAAATTGCATCAGTTTGAAGTGTTCAATTTTATGAGTTTTGACATATGTATACATCCATGAAATCATCAAAGACAAATCAAGACCAACAACATATATCCATCTTCCTCCAAAGTTGCCTCCTGCATCTTTGCAATCATCCTCTCCTGCCCCTTCCCACTCCACCCACACGTTAAAACTCAGGTAGCAACTGATATGATTTCTGTCACTATATATTAGACTGAATTTTCTAGAATTTTAGGCGAATGTAATCCTACTGTATGTACTCAATTTTTGTCTGGCTTTTTCACTCATAATCATTCTGAGAGTCATGATAATATATATCCACAGTTTTGTTTTTGTTTTTGTTGCTGCTGTTTTGTCGAGTAGTATTCCATTGTAAGGATATAGTACAAAATATCTTTTTTCCTGTTGATAGATATTTGAATTATTTCCAGTTTTGGACTATTCCAAATAAAGTTGCTTCAAACATTTGAGTACAAGTCTTTGTATATACATAAGCTTTCATTTCTCTTGTGTCAATGATATTCCTAAGAGCTGAATGGCTGGATCATATAGAATAGGTGATGTTTAACATTTGAAGAAACTACAAATTTTCCAAAGTGATTGTACAATTTTACAATCCTATTAGCAGTGTATGAGAGTTTCAGATCCTCTATATCCTCATCAACATTTGATATGGTCAACCTTTTACATTTTAACCATCATAATCAGTTTGCGGTGATATGTCCTGTGGCCTTCATTTGCACTTCCCTAATGAGTAATCATGTTAATAATCTTTTCATCTGCTCATTTGTCGTCCATATATCTTCTTCATTGGAGTATATGATGCAATCTTTTGCCCATGTTTTTGTTGATCTGTTTTCTTATTTTTGAGTAGTTTTTAGAGTGTTTTGGAACTTCTGGATATCACCCTTTTATCACGTATAAGTTTTCCAAATATTTTTTTCTCAGACTCTTCCTTGTCCTATTATTCTACCATGTTTTTCAAATAACAGGTTTTAATTCTGATGAAGTTCAATTTATCATTTTTTTTACTTTCATAGTTCATGTTTTTGATGCTGTATCTATGTTTGTTTAATCAAAGGTTATAAAAGTTTGCATCTACAGTATTAAAATTGCCAACATGAGGCAGCTACAGTGAATTTCTCCTACAGAGTAAACTAAGATAGAGCTTCTTCAGCACCCAAAGAGGAATGGGACCAGCAGTATACCCCACAATTCTCCAAAGAAGTACTAATAACTACTTAGAGCAAAGAAGAAGAAGAAAAAAATACATCAGCCTGGCCTAGAACTGGCCAGACTCTCACCTGTACCAACATAATCTACCATAGACACCGCACACTGTAGGGAAAGTGAATGAGGGAGATGCAGAAGTTCTGTGCTTCTGCTATGCACTTGCAAAGGCCTCTGAGCCTTGTGGGACTCCAGTCCCTCATGGGAAACTGCCTTAACCACGGCTGCACTCTGTGGAGGAATGGTACAGGAAAAAACCTTGAGTAGCACCAACTTCCATTTCCCAGGAACTCAACTCTTGCAGACAGAGCAGCTACTTTTTAGCCTGCCTAGAAAGGGATAGCCCCAAAGACACACTCCACAGCTACAGACAGTTCCTGGCTAGGTGAGTTGCTTGAGAACACCTGGGGCCCTGAGGATGACTGCACTTTGAACTTCAGATTACAGATTACCTGATTCAAAGCGGGAGTCAGGTGGGACTCAGTCATAGACACCTCTCACTCCCTGTGTATACTCTTCTGTGTCTGCCTTGCATTATGAATAGCTAAGAGCACATACTTGTGAGGTGCTTCAGGTCCTTTCCCCTGCACTTCTCTTGAAGGCTTAAAACAGAATTTGAGAAATCACTAGAGCCTTGCCCTCAGCCTACGCTGCTGGGTACTTCCCTGGAGCAACACTCGCGAAGGAGAAACCCTACAGCCGACATCAAAGCTGGCTTCCCCCCACAAGTGATTCCTCCTAGCTGGAGGACTACACTACAGCCCACCATGTCAGATATAATACTTCAGTTTGGGGAACACTCTATCCCAAACACCAGCTAACATCACTTTCCAAGCCACTTTTACCACTCAGGACACCATGAGCCAGTGCAGGTACCCAGCACAGGACTCCCATAGCTCGCAACTGAGAAACTCACCACAACAAAATTATATATAACCAAAGGAACCATACAGTGCCTACATCAGCCCCTTGCCAACCTAAAATAAGAAGAAAGATTTGACTAAAATGTGAAGGAACCAGAAAAATAAATCTGACAGTATGAAGAAATTAGATTCTCCAAAAGAGCACATCAACTCTTGTGCAACAAACTCTAACCAAAATAAAATTTTTAAAATTCCAGACATGGAATTCAAAGGGTTGCTTATAAAATTGATCCATGAACTTCAGGAGAAAATTGAAAACCAGTATAATTAATTTTTTTTTTTGAATTGGAGTCTCACTCTGTCACCCAGACTGGAGTGCAGTGGCCGCTCCCGGCCACCGCAGCCTCGACCTGCTGGGCTCTGGCGTTCCTTCCGCCTCAGCCTTCCGAGTAGCCGGAATTACAGGCATGCGCTACCACGCCTGGCTAATTTTTTGATTTATTGCAGAGATGAGGTCTCGCCTGCCCAGGCGGGTCTCAAACCCGCGGGCTCAGGCAATCCACTCATCACAGGCTCCCAAAGGCATGGGATTACAGGCTGAGCCACCGAGCTCAGCTGTAATTAAATTTTTTAAAAAAGATTCAGAATGTGAATGAAAAATTCTTCAAAGAGACAGACACCTTAAAAAAAAAGCTGAAATTTTTTAATTGAAAGAATCATTCAGGGAAGTACAAAATGTAGTCGAAAGTTTTAATATTAGACTAGAGAGCGCCGAATCCTAACCACTAGACCACCAGGGATAATATTAGACTAGAACAAGCAGAAGAAAGGATCTCTAAATGAGAAGACAAGCCTTTTGAATTAATTCAATCAGACAATAATAAAGAAAAAAGAATCAAGAGAATGGAACAAAGTCTCTAAGATATGTGGGATTATGTAAAATATCCAAACCTAAGAATTATAGATGTTCCTGAGGAATAAAAGAAAGCAACAGATTTGGAAAATCTTTTTGAAAGAATAATGGAGGATGTTTAGATCTCTTGAGGAGATCTAAACATCCAAATACAAGAAGCTCAAAGAGGCCCCAGAAGATTCATTGCAAAAAGGTCATCCTCAAGTCACATAATCATCCAGTTATGGAAAGTAAATGGGAAGAAAATAATTTTAAGAGGAGTGAGACAAAAGCATCAAATAAATTTCAAAGGTGAAACTATCAGACTAACAGCAGACTTTTCAGAAGAAACCTTACAAGCTGGAAGAGATTCAGGCCTTATCTTCAATCTCCTCAAATAGAAAAACTGTCAGTCAACGATTTTGTAGATTCAACACAATCCCTATGAAACTACTGACATCACTTTTCACAGAATTAGAAAAAACAATCCTAAAATTCACATGGAACCGAAAAAGAGCCAGTATAGTCAAAGCAATATTAAGCAAAAAGAACAAAGTTGGAGGCATAATATTACCTGACTTTAAATTATATTACAAGGCTGTAGTAAATAAAACAGCCTGATACTGGTACAGAGCAGACACATGGACCAATAGAACAGTATAGAGAATCCAGAAAAAAACCCAAATACCTTCAATCAACTGATCTTTGACAAAACAGAAAAAACATACACTAGAGAAAGAACAACCTATTCAACAAATGGTACTGGCAAAATTGTATAGCTATATGGAGAAAAATGAAACTTGATCCCTATGTCTCACCCTATATATAAATTAACTCAAGATGGATTACAGACTTAAAAGTCAGACCTAAAATCATAAAAATTTTAGAAAAAATTCTCATGGACATCAGCCTGGGCAAAGAATTTTGCTATAAAACCCCAAAAGCAAATGCAACAAAAACAAAAATTAATCAGTGGGACTTAGTTAAACTAAAAAGTTTCTGCACAACACAAGAAATAATCAACAGAGCAAACAGGCAACCCACAGAACAGGAGAAGATATTCACAAACTATACATCTGACAAAGGACTAATATCCAGAACCTGCAAAGAACTCAAACAAATCAGCAAGAAAAAAGCAAATGACCCTATTGAAAAGTGGGCAAATGACATGAACAGGCATATCTCAAAAGAAGATATACAAAAGGTCAACAAAGATGAAAAAATGCTCATCATCACTAGTTGTCTGGGAAATGCAAATTAAAACCACAATAAGATATCGTCTTATCTTATTGATAAGAAGTCAGAATGGCCATTATTCAAAAATAAAAATAAAAATAAATAGATGCTGGCACAGATGCTGAGAAAAGGGAATGCTTTACACTGTTGGTGAGAATGTAAATTATTACAACCTCTATGGAAATTGGTATGGAGATTTCTCAAGGAACTAAAAGTAAATCTACCATTTGATCCAGAAGTCTCACTGCTAGGTAATTCTCAAAAAGAACAGAGATCATTATATAAAAAAGACAGCTGCACTCACATGTTCATCCAAAACACAATTCACAATTACAAAGATGTGGAATCAACCTAGATACTCATTAACCAATCCATGGATAATGAAAATATGTTATATATACACCATGAGTTACTATTCAGCTATCAAAAAGAATGAAATAATGTCTTTTGCAACAACTTGGATGGAATTGGAGAATATCATCTTAAGTAAACCAACTCAGGAACAGAAAACCAAACACCACATGTTCTCACTTATAAGTAGTAGCTAAACCAAGGATCCACAAAGACATAAAGAACAGTATCGTGGACACTGGAGACACAGAAGGGGGAAGGAGGAAGAGGATGAAGAGATGAAAAATTACCTGTTGGGTACAATGTGCACAGATGGGGTGGTGGGTACACTTAAAGCCCAGATCAAAAACTATTTGTTCCCTCTAAAGCTATTGAAATAAAGACAAAAAAAGAAATCAGTTATCCATATACCCATATATGTATGTGTGGATTTAATTCTGTATTCTCTAATCTCTTTCATTTTTATATTTGTCTACCTTTGCATTGATATCATGCTGTATTAATTATAGCAGTTTTACAATAAGTCTTGAAATTGGTAGTGTACATTCCACTGGATTTTCTACAAAGATTAAAAAGATAAAGAGAGTTGTACTTCTTTTTACCGATATGGATACCTTTTTTTTTCTCTACTGACTAGAACGTCTAATACAATGTTAAATAAACAATGTTTATTTAACATTGTACTGTCACTACAATGTTTTGTTTCTGTCACTAAAGAGAAAACTTTCAGTCTCCCACCATTAAGTATTTGGTGGTTGTAGGTTTGTTTGCAGATACCTTTTCAGTTAAGAAAGTTGTGCTCCATTTTTCCTCTGAAAACTTTTTTTTTTGAGTTGGAGTCTCACTCTGTAACCCAGACTGGAGTGCAGTGGCTGCTCCAGGCCACCACAGCCTCGACCTACTGGGCTCCGACGATCCTTCTGCCTCAGCCTTCCAAGTAGCTGGAACTACAGGTGCGCGCTACCACACCGGGCTAATTTTTGATGTACTGTAGAGACAAGGTCTTGCCAAGTTGCCCGGGTGGGTCTCGAACCCTCAGGCTCAGGCAATCCACTCACCTCGGCCTCCCAAAGCGCTGGGATTACAAGCTGAGCCATGGA
>NW_007247157.1:430679-437883 GCF_000164805.1 Carlito syrichta | reverse complement strand
CCAGTCTGGGCGACAGAGTGAGACTCCAACTCAAAACAAACAAACAAACAACAAAAAAAACCCATATTTTTTTATTTTAAAATTGTGGGGTACAGTTAAGGGTTAGGTATCCAAATATGTATCGTTCAGGCAGCCTTGTTGATAAGGGGTGTCTCTCCGTCCCCAGACAGATATTGACTACTGTTAATCCCACCTCCCTCCCTCCCTATTCCCCCCATAGTTTGCCGCCACTGTCAATTCTTTTCTTATAGTATTATAATAGATATTCAAGGTCCACTATATGAGTGAGAACATGTGATACTCAGATCTTTGTTTCTGTGAGAGATCACTCAGTATTATAGACTCTAGCTCCATGCAGGTTGCTGCAAAATTCATGATTTTGTTCTTTTTTATGGCTGTGTAGTATTCCATCAGGTATATGTACCTCATTAAACTGACAAGCTTCTGCAAAACCAAAGAAATCATCAAGAGAGCAGGGAGACAGCTCACAGACCGGGAAAAAGTATTTGCCGACTCCACGTCTGACAAAAGCTTTTTTTTATCAAGAACAGATTTTGGATTTTGTCAAAGCTTTTTCTCATATATTAAGCTGATCATATGGTGTCTGTTTTAGTTTGTTGGTACAATAATCCTTTCAAATTTTTTTTCTCCCACCCCTCCCCCCAATCCTTTTTAATTTTAAACCAACTTTGAATTCCCAGGATAATGCCAACTTGGTCATGATGGGTTACTCTTTTTATATATTGTGGGATAACAATTTGCTAAAATTTTGTTAAAATGCTTACATGTTTATTCATAAGGTATGTCAGTCTGCAGTTCCCTTTTTTATAAATTTTAATGATCTTCTCTAACTTTGCTATCACATTAATGCTGGCATCATAGAACTAGTTAAAAAGGTTTCCCTCCTCTTCAATTTTCTGAAAGATTGTGTAAAATTGGTATTTTTTTCTTAAATATTTGGTAGGATTTACTAGAAAGCAATTGAGCATTGGCTTTTGTTATATGTATTTTTTACTAAAAATTCAGCATTTGGATAGGGCTATTCAAGTTGCTTATTTCTTCTTGAATGAATGTTGGTAATTTGAGCCTTTCAAAGAGTTTGTCCACTTCCTCCAAGTTGTCAACTTTATAGGCATAAAGTTTTTTTGTTTTTTTTTTAAATTGGAGTCTTACTCTGTTACCCAGACTGGAGTGCAGTGGCTGCTCCCAGCCACCGCTGCCTCGATTATGCTTAATGATTTTCCGAAAACACTAGCTTTTGTTTCTTTCCCCTTGCATTTCTATCAGTTTTTGCTTCATGTATTATGAAACTGTGTTACCAGGCATATAAACATTTAGTATTTAATGTCCTTTTGATGTATTTATCTCTTTATCATCCTAACATTACCTTATTTATTCATGGTAATATTCTTTGCTCTGAAATATATTTTGCCTGTTATTAACATTGTCACTGTGACAATTTAGTACACCAAACAGAATTTATCTTATCTAAGATGCCTCAAAAATACTTCCTCAGACTAAATTTACATAATTCTCAGGTGAATATGTTCTACGATTTTACCTTTTCTAAAAGTTTGAGTACACTAAAAAAAAGTTAAAGTGGAAAGAAGAAGGAAAGGGAAAAAGAAAAAGAAAAGAAGAGAAGAGAAAGAGGAGGAAGGAAAAAAGAAAAGAAAAGCCCAAATGTTCAGGCTTATGGCTGCATTTCATTTTCTATTTATTTATTTATTTATTTTTGAGTTGGAGTCTCACTCTGTTGCCCAGAATGGAGTGCAGTGGCCTCTCCCAGCCACCGCAGCCTCGACCTGCTGGGCTCCAGCGATCCTTCTGCCTCAGCCTTCCGAGTAGCTGGAATTACAGGCATGCGCTACCACGCCCGGCTGATTTTTTGATTTACTGTAGAGATGAGGTCTCGCTGCCCAGGCAGGTCTCGAATCCGCGGGCTCAGGTAATCCACTCACCTCAGCCTCCCAAAGGGCGGGATTACAGGCTGAGCCACCGAGCCCGGCTAGGAAAATGCTTTTAAAAATGTTTTTATCATGGAAAATCATCGTATAGACTGGTGTGGAAATAACAGAGCTAGGTCTAAAAGAGAAGAAAAATAATTATGTTTCTAAACTGTGTAATTGTTTCTTTGTTCTTTTGGAGCAAGAGGAACAAAGTTATAAATAAAAGAGAATTCTAAAAGGAGTTCATGTCTGCTGGCAGAGACAACAGCTGAACTTGGTCAAAGCAACATAATTTTGGCAAAGTATTCAATCCTGGAACAGGCAGAATTGATACAGATGGCAGGCAGTGGCTTCTTATGACACTGTTGATGCAGAGAGGCTTCCTCCTGCCACAAACTCATAGAAATGCTTCATAAAATATTCTTCACAGACTGAAAAATCCAAAGCTAAATGTGAAAGAAAGAAAAAGAAACCCCTAAGTACCAGTACTAATCAGCAGAGCAGTAAGGGGAAGCTACTGCCATGGTGGATCAAGGGAGTGTGGAGCAGATATGGTTCTAGTCGCTGGGAGCTGGGTTGTAAAACCTATACAGGAACCCAGGGTCATACAGGAAATAGCCATTGTAGGGATGCAGTATTCCATGGGACATAGCCATTACATGGAAATAGGCTCACATGAGACACCTCTATAACAGGGATATAGAATCCTTGCTGTATACTATGCCATTGCATAATTAATGTATTTGTCCATTCTCCAGTTGATTTGGGTTACTTCTGGTTTTTATTAGTGCAGACATTTCTGCTATAAAAAGTCTTCAACAAACCTCCTGGTATATAAAATCAAGCATTTATTTAGGTTATACATCTAGAAATGGAATTGCTAGGTCATAATGTACCGTGAGTTGTTTACAAAATGTGATATTTTCAGATATTTTCATGTTACTAGCTGATGGGTAAAACATGTATTTATTGTGCTTTTCAATTTGTAATTGTTTGGTTACTAATGAGATTGATCATCATTTCACATGCTTATTGGCCATTTGATGGCTCTCTTCTGTGATGTACAAGTTTACCTTTTGTTCATTTTTCCGTTGAGTTTTTTAGAAGAGTTATTTATTCTAGCTACTAGTTCTTTGTCAAAGACATGTATTGTAAATATCTCCCCTCATTTTCATAGTATTTTTTATATTATTTGTAAGAGTTTTTGATAAACAAAATTTTTTAACTTTACTGTAAGCAAATATAATAATTATTTCCTTTGCAGTTTTGGATTTTTGCCACCATTTTAAGATTTTTTTTCTATCCCAAGTTTGTAGTATATTTTCCTATTTTGTCTTCTATAGTGAACTTGAACTTCCAACTTAATTTTTGAATTAAGTTGGCTTGAACTTCCAACTTAATTTTTGGCTGAATTTTAGGAAGAATTCTAAGTATATATTTTTAATATATAAATGGCCCCCGTTACATTTATTGAAAGGTTTATCCTTTCCCCCACTGATCTGCAATTCCAACTTTGTCTGAAATTAAACTTTCATGTATATGAAATCTCATTTCTATTTATATTCACTGGTTGATTTTCCTTCCCTTATACTAATACCTCACTACTTATTTTTATAGCTTTACAATAAATCTAGATATCTGCTACACCATATTTCTTCCTCCACCATATTTCTTCCTTTGGGCAGTTTTGGCTATCATCAGGTTTTTGCCGTTCTGCACAAATTTTAGAATTAACTTAATTCCCCAAATCAAGCAAAACACACTCCCCCCCACACACAGAAAGGCACACAGATTGCTTTATCATTACTTAACTTTAGTAATGAAAGATAACAGAAGAAAGTACAGAAAGGGTGATATGGTAGTATCAAATTATACTAAAGCAAAATATATCTTTATAAATAACATAGGGTCTTAATAAATGAAAGAAACAATTCACCAGGAAGATATAACAATCCTAATCCAGTATAAATGCAACTACACAGTCTCAAAATTAGAATTGAAAGGATAAATTGATTAACCAATCACCATAGGATTTTTTATCGCACTTCTCTCAGAAACGGATAGATCAAGCAGGCAAAACAAAAAGGTGATAAAAGATTTGAACAACAAATAAACAGTACTGATTGAGCAGACATATCCTACAGATAGAGTAAACATTATTTTCAAGCACACATGGATAATTCACAAAAATTGACAATGTTCTGGACCATAAAAGAAACTTCAACCAAACAATCGATACCAAATACTGAATTTGCTAACTAAGTGACAATAAAATTAGAAATCAATAGCGAAATGACAGCTTTAAAAAGTTCATACATACAGCTTTCAGAATTGTTCTCAGCCTGCCAATCTCTTGGAAAGAAACCCAGCAGATAACCTCTCTACTAAGAATAAAGAAAAGACTTAACAACACAGGTTGTTGCATCAGGAAGACCTAATGGGGATGCCAACGGTACATTACTTACCATTTGTGGGATTGTAGACAGGTGGGTGACATAGGCTTTCAGGAGTACTGTGGGAAAAGTGCCTTTCTCTCAGGGCAGTGTGAGGAGTTAATGTGATAATACACAGCACTTGGCATAAAACAAGTTCATATAGAAATTTGTTAGGTCTTATTTTGAATTTAGTTTCATTACTATATTAACATTTGTTTCTCAATATCAAAAAGTGAATTTCCCTTAGGTTTTCTATCCTAGCACATGGCATCTTTTTTCAAATCTAAAATAGAGATTAATGTTCAAAGCATTATAGTAGAAGTGGCCACGAAAGGAAACTTGCTTCTAGTTTCTTACTCCCGCTTTCTTTGGATGTCCATGGGCCCCAGGGAAACTTTTTCCCCAGTCTTTAGCTACATCTAAAGAGGTTGCACTTATTTGGCTATCTTTTACCAAACAGATGAACTAATGATTTTTTTAAAATTGCCCTTGGAACTTCTCCCTTGAAATCCTTTGAAGTCTTGTGAATAAGTGTGGAGCTATAGATACCTGTAATACTGATGAAGTAGCAACAAAGTAACTTGAGTTAGAAACCCAGCTGTGTCTTATGGAGTCATCTTGTGACTCTAAAGAAGTCTGTATAGCTGGGCAATCCTTTTTTCGCCAGGGGAATGCTGAGCACCACTAGAGGGCAAAGAGAATATGAAATGGCATTTCCAAACACTGCCTGAGGCCCTCTGTCCCTCCTCTCCCTCTTGGCCTTTACAGTGCCTCGTACTCCCTTCATATCATGGCATAAAAATGAAAAGAGAGGCTGGGTTCGGTGGCTCAACCTGTAATACCGCGTTTGGGAGGCCGAGGTGAGTGAATTGTCTGAGCCTGCGGGTTCGAGACCTGTCTGGGCACTTGGCAAGACCTCATCTCTACAGTAAATCAAAAAAATTAGCCGGGCGTGGTAGCACGCGCCTGTAGTTCTAGCTACTTGGAAGGCTGAGGCGGAAGGATCGCTGGCGCCCAGCACGTCGAGGCTGCGGTGGCCAGGAAAGTTGCTTTAATGAAGCCAAGTTCAAGAAGATGGGAAGTATTACATACAATCAAATTAGTAGGAATTGTGAAAAACAGAGAAGGTCTAGGGAACTTGAAAAGTAGACACAGATAATGATTTCCCCACCAGACTTTTCCAGGCACCTCTGGCAATAACACCAAAGAGACGCATGTGAAGCCTTCACAGAGATGTCATGTGACAGAACAGCTAAAACATAATGTACATGTTTTAAATACAGTTTTCTGGATAAAAATTACATCTTCAAAGATTTGGTAATATGAGAGGAAAGCTTGTGATAAAATGATAAATTTTAAAAATAATTGTAAGTTGACCCTGGTGTGTGATTGTTATTTTCTTTATTTTGTTCTGTATCTGTCTCATTTTATGCCATAATTACATGCTACTTCTACCATCACAGGCTGAAGCCAAACTATGAAGGGTTGTGAATGTCAAGGTTAACCACTGCAATTATCTGTGGTTCATTTCTTCCTATGAGGCCATGGATGCACTGGGGAGAGAGACGGTATCTAATTTGTGTTTTATCTCAAGTGCCTAGAGCAGAATCTGACTTAGAGGGTGATCAGAGAACGTCTGTCCAAGAGAATAAATGACCTTATGAATACATGAGGGAAGGAAGAAGTGAAGAATAACTAGGATTTGGTGAACAATAAGGTTCATAAGCAAGAGAACAGTATAATGAGAAGAGTGTAAACAATACGTTAGCTGGGCTCCGTGGCTCAGCCTGTAATCCCGCGCCTTTGGGAGGCTGAGGTGAGTGGATTGCCTGACCCTGCGGGTTTGAGACCCACCTGGGCAACTTGGCAAGACCTCATCTCTACAATAAATTAAAAAAAAATTAGCCAGGCGTGGTAGCGCGCGCCTGTAGTTCCAGCTACTTGGAAGGTTGAGGCGGAAGGATTGCCGGAGCCCAGCAGGTCGAGGCTGCGATGGCTGGGAGTGGCCACTGCACTCCAGTCTGGATGACAGAGTGAGACTCCAACTCAAAAAAAACAACAACAAAAAAAACCAATATGTTAGACAAGCACCCATAGAGGGATATGACCAAAAAACATATTTTTTCTTCTATTGTTCCTGTATTTTTTTCCTTTTTACAGTATTGAAGTATCATTTACTTAAACTGCAAGTATTTAAATCAAACAATTTGATTTAAATCAAATGTACGTCTTGAAGTATGTACATTGAATCATCACCATAATCAACATAGTAAACATGTTCATCATTCTAAAAAGTTTCCTCCCTACACCCTTAAATAAGCTTTGAGGTGAAGATCTGTGGGGGTTATCTATGTGTGCCCTCAGGAGTAGCACCAGGTATGATCTTAGAGCAGCAGAACTGGAAAGAAGGAAAGAGTAGGTATTGAACTGGGATGTACGTATGTACAACAGAGGCCTCAGCCCAACCCACCCACATAGAGTGCAGAAGTTAGCACTGACTTCCAGAGTTGCCTGGCATCGAGAAGAGAGGACCTAACCTTTGTATCCTCTAGTCCACCACTCATGGGATATGGACATTACCCTGGAAAGAGATCAATCCTGGTGGATCCCTCTGGTCCAAGACAATCCCTGGGTGGAACTCAGCTGTGAGCCTCAGCAGGTGCCACTCCAGCAGCTGTGGGAATAAGAACCTGCATCCTAAAGAGGGCCTGGATGGACCATCACAACACACTCTCCAATGGGCACATAAAAGTGTCCAACAGGCCGGGCTCGGTGGCTCAGCCTGTAATCCCGCGACTTTGGGAGGCTGAGGTGAGTGGA
>NW_007247157.1:416913-430579 GCF_000164805.1 Carlito syrichta | reverse complement strand
CACTGCACTCCAGTCTGGGCGACAGAGTGAGACTCCAACTCCAAAAAAAAAAAAAATAAGTGAAATCAACAGTTTCTCTTTATAAAGAAGAATCCAGTCCAACAAACCAAACTTTCTACCTTCTTTGTGTCATGCACTACACTTTACATTTATTACTTCATTACAATAACCACCTGATTATACTCCAATGCAGTAGAGGAGGCATTGACACATAGAGAAGCCATGTAATCACCCAGAGTCACACCATTTGTGAGCTCAGAGTCAACAGTCAAAACTCCAAGCATCCTGATCCTCTTCTACATTTTCAACTTATACAATCTTCTGCTTGTCTGAGCTCATATTTCCACTCACATTTTTGTGTTATATTTATATTGCATATGTGATCTTTTAAAAGGTACTATTTTTGCATGTTATGTTCAAAATGCGAAAATAGCCAAGTGGCACACTCTGATTTTATAAATCACTCAATGCCTGTATTAGAAATTACAGGGTAACATTTGCATAGTTATATGATATTTTGTCACTACATCAGGAAAGGTTATCATTATGGCTTGCAATCATTGATGGAGTGAAAACACCATCCTATAATTAGTCTACTCAAAGAAGTTAGAAAGAGGAAAAAATATATATGTGCTTCACCAAAAAGGAGAACCTAAAGGTCCAGGTATAGAGCCTAATTTTTTATTAATCAGGAAATATTTTTACTGAATTATCCTAGGAACTGAGCGATGTTGAGCTTGAGCTATGTAGATACTCTGATTAAGCTTATTACCTATTGTATCCATAATATTGAATCAAAGAATCAAAATCACAAAAGTAGAGTAGATAATAAGAGATATATACAGGGATTTGACTTCACATAATTGGTGGAGCTGGTTAAATAGTCTGTGTGAAGCTATGCCACCTGCTTCCAGTACTGGAGGCCTGAAGTTCACAGACAAGTTCTTCAGGAAGATAAATGAAGGAAGCAAGAAAAAACTGGAACCTGTGAGGATAGCTAGAAAGGACTAGTACCCACTGACTCCAAGCCTCCGACTTCAATGAAGGTGTCCTGCAGGGGTAGCTGGCACCCTTCATCACAGATCTAAGCATACATCTGGTCCAAGAGTCAGAAAAGATGCAGGCACAAGTGTAGCAGGAGCTGGAGGTGAACCAGCAGATCAGCTATCATATGAGACAACAGGGCTCATGCCCTGCCTTGGCCTTCGGGTTCCAAATATGGCTACTGCTTCACTTCCATCTCTACATCTCCTTTTTTATGTCTCTTGCCTAACTGACCTGGAATTCTGGAAAGGAATTCTGGAAATGCAGTTTGAGCTAAATTGACACAATGCAAAGCTATCACATCTATTCTTGAGGGCAGATCTAACACCACAGAGAAGTGACCTGATGGTTTGCCTAAGAAAATATCACCTTAGATTTGCTCAGAGCAGTCACTGATATTATATAGGTAAAGACGGGTTATTTTTTTCTCAAAGAAACAGTGATCAGCTACAAAATACCTGACCCTGTGTTCAATGCTTTAAATCCATTACCTTAGTTCACTCTTAAGATTAGTATTATGATTATGACCACTATTTTGCAAATAAATGCATTGACGCTTACAGAAGCTAACTGACTTGCTCAAAGTTGCACAGTAAGTTGTAAATCTGAGACCCAGGTCTTTCTAATTTCATAACTCCTACCTGTCACCAATTCACTCTGCTGGTAATGACAAAATGATAAATTTTAAAACAATGAAAAATAAATAAGTAAAGAAGTGTGATCATTATATCGATACCAAAACCTCAGTGCTCCTGTGGCACTGGTTACAGAAAATCTTCTCAATCATTATCTCCTTTTATGAAAACCTGAGAAGAGGCAGAATCTTCTTTGTTACATTAGTGTAGACCTACCTTTTCCTAGGTAGACACTGAGAAAAAAATCAGAGACCCATAGGGAATTAGATCTGGAAGGGAACCAAGAGATGTTTTACTTCCACTAACAAGGAAAAAGTGGGGAAGAGAAAAGAATAGAAAGTCCAGAAAGAAATTGAGAGATGAGAACAACTGGTTTGAAAAAGGAAACATTCATTATAACCAAAGTGGGAAGAAAATAGTTGTATGGGCAGAAGAAAAGCACCCATGCATTGTAGAAACAGGAAGGAAAGATTTGTCAGGGTCATGAGCAAACCAAGGACAATTCAGGAATTTTAGTGAGGACCAGACACAAGTCTCACATTACTCAGTCAAATCTCTGTTAACCTGCGTTGTCATGACCAAGAAGGCCTTAACATCCCCCTAGTTTGACTAAACCTTAGACAGGCTTCTTCCTGATTCTATTCCTACCCTTTCCCTTTTCTTAGAGCATTTCTTTACAAAACCTGTAATTGTAAATCGTTTCTCTGTTCCTTTGAGATGTAAATCTTTTTAAAAGCTGCTTACCAGTTTTACAACCCTAGAATGTCTTTTTCAAGTACTTGGGAGTCATCTCTTTGAAATGCAAGCACTCTTCTACTTACTATGGTTTGACATATAATTTTTCAGTGTTATGATGGTGGGAAAGCAGCATGCATTCAGTAGAAACTGTACTTCGAATACCCATACAGCCATTCTGTTTTTCACTTTCAGTACAATATCAAATAAGTTACATGGGTTATTCAATATTTATTATAAAATAGGCTTTGTGTTAGATGATTTTTTCCAACTGTAGGCCAATGTAAGTGGTCTGAGCATATTTAAGGTAAGCTAGACTAAGCTATGATGTTCAGTAGGTTAGTTATATTAAATGCATTTTTTTTTTTTGAGTTGAGTCTCATTCTGTCGCCCAGACTGGAGTGCAGTGGCCGCTCCCGGCCACCGCAGCCTCGACTTGCTGGGCTCGGGGGATCCTTCCACTTCAGCCTTCCAAGTAGCTGGAACTACAGGTGCACTCTACCACACCCGGCTAATTTTTTTGATTTGTTGTAGAGATGAGGTCTCGCCAAGTGGCCAGGCAGGTCTCAAATCCACGGGTTCAGGCAATTCACTCACCTCAACCTCCCAAAGCGCGGGATTACAGGCTGAGCCACCGAGCCCGGCTTGAAGTATTTTAAACCTAAGAGAAAGTTAAATAATAGTACAACAAAAAACATATTCCCTTTTCCTAAATTCACCAATTCTTTACACTTTGGCTTCCCTCCCATTTGAAAATAACTTTCAGACATTATACTTAAATACTCCACCCCTAAATACTTCATTCATCTCCTAAGAATATTCTCTTTCATAACTTCAGTACATTATCACACCTTAAGTGATTATATAATATTGTCTGTTATACTTAAATTTCTTCAGTTGTTCCAGAAATATATTTTATTGCTCTTTAATTTCTGCTCTAGTACCCACTCAAGATTAGCATACTTTTTTTGAGTGTTCTGCCTTTTTTGTTTCTTTAAATCTAGGCAAGTCTTCATGTTTTTGTGTATTTTTTAAAAATATATTGGCTTTGATAACGACTCTAGGTCAGTAATTATATATAATCAATCATATTTTGAACAGTCCTGCTATTTTTCTTATTATTAGATTGAGGTTTTCCAATAACTACATAATACACATTCTTTTCAAGTACACGTGGAACATTCACCAAGATAGACCATTTGTGGGACCATAAAATAACAATCAAAATGTCAAAGGATTAAATTCTTACAGAAGTCAGGCTCGGTGGCTCAACCTGTAATCCCGCGCCTTTGGGAAGCTGAGGTGAGTGGCTTGCCTGAGCCTGTGGGTTTGAGACCCGCCTGGGCAACTTGGTGAGACCTCATCTCTACAATAAATAAAAAAATCAGCCGGGCATGGTATAGCACACCTGTAGTTCCAGCTACTTGGAAGACTGAGGTGGAAGGATTGCCGGAGCCCAGCAGGTCGAGGCTGAGGTGGCCGGGAGCGGCCACTGTACTCCAGTCTGGGCGACAGAGTGAGACTTCGACTCAAAAAAAAAAAAAAGAAAGAAAGAAAATACAACATTTTAAAATTTGTGGCATACAGACAAGCACTGTTTAAAGGGAAAGACAACTTTGAATATAGCAAAAAAGAAGAAAAGTCTCAAATCAATGACCTAAGCTACAAGTTAAACCCAAAGTAAACATAAAGAAGAAAATAACTGACTTAAGTAGAAATTAGTTAATGTGTAGGACATCAGATGTGCCTATTGTAAAAATAAATTTTTCTTTTTACCCCTTTTAACAGCACTGAAATCAAAGAAGAGAGAAAAATCAGCAATTGGGGGAGAGCCAAGATCTCCAACTAGAGTGGCTCAACTAAAAAGTCTAAGAGAGGGGGTGAGACTGGCTCTTTGAAGGTTTGCCTGGAAACCTTAACTGAGGTTTATTGTTTGGACACCCAGGGACACAGAGAAAAGACAGCTTCAAGTCTCAGTCACCTCCAGGATTGACTCCAACACGAGACTGGGAGCGGAAGTGGTGAATGAACAGGAGAGTTTTTTGCAGGTTTTTTTGTCTTTGTTTTTGTTTTTTGAGTTGGAGTCTCACTCTGTTGCTCAGGTTGGAGTGCAGTGGCACACTCACAACCAACCCAGCGTAGACTTGCTAGGCTCCAGCAATCCTTTTGCCTCAGCCTTTCAAGTTGCTGGAACTAGGGGCGCTCGCTACCACGCTCAGCTAATTTTTGATTTATTGTAGAGACGAAGTCTCGCCAAGGTGCCTGGGTGGGTCTTGAACCTGCGGTATCATGCAATCTACTCGCTTTGGCCTCCCAAAGTGCCGGGATTATTGACTGAGCCCAGCCGAACTGGAGAGTTTTTACACACCACCCATGAACCTCTGAAGTCCTAACCAAGGGAAAGACAACCTAGGTCCTCTCCCTCAAACCCCTTCCCACACTGACCAAGTGCAGAAAGCTGCCCAGAATCAAGACAGAGGTACTGGTTAGATCCACACGGGTCCCAGAGGACATCAGTTCCTGGTGAGTCCTGGCACTGGCAACCACCAACTGCCCCAAAGAAATGCTCTGTGAGTGGGGTAGGGGGTCTGCTCCATGTGGATACTCCTGCCTCACTCTGTCTTCAGCTTCCAGCAAACAGCAGAGGCAATGCAGAGAAAATGCACCTTTGCACAGTGCAGTGGTGATGCCCCACCTACCTTCAGACTGAGGAGAAATGCTGGGTCTATTCTAGCAAAGCAGTGGCCTGTGTTCTATACCTCTACAAGAAGAGCAGATTTCCCTAGATGGGAGGAAGCTGCTTTCTGCCCATCAGAACACCTGTGACAGAGTTGAGCCATGGGACTCCTCCTGGCTACTTGCCAACTCTGCTGACAAGCTGGGCAGTCTGGAAGGGAGAAACCAGAGCTCTTGGTCAGCTGGAGCCCCTGGTGCTTGTGCCTGAAGGAAGGGAAATCACCTGATCTGGAATAAAAGACTTGCCTCAATCCCCCCAGATTGTGCCAGCTAGTTTTCCTCCAAGTTCCTCTGGATTCCAGAGGAAGTAGGTCAAGTAAAACAAACAAACAAACAAAACAACAAAACAAAACAAAAAAATGCTGTCACCCCAAAGAAGAGACTGCCCTCACAGGTAGGGAAGAAACAGTTAAAAAAAAAAAAAACCTAAAAAGCACCAGCAATCCTCAAAGCCATAACAATTTGACATTCACAAGGTGCCTTCTCAGTTCCCAAGTAATGAAACCTATTTAAAATGACCTGTCCCTAATAATAGACATATAATTCAGATTGTGGATGGCAAAGAGACTCAATGACATCCAGGACAAAGTGGACACTCAAACCAACCAGGCCATGAAAACAGTACAGGAAGCGAAAACTGACCTGACTATTCTAAGAAAGAACTAAATCAAACTTCTGGAAATGAAGAATTCTCTCCTGGAATTACAAAATACAATAGCAAGCCTTAATGCAGAATTGACCAAGCAGAGGAAAGAATCTCAAAGCTTGAAAATCAAGTAATTGAATTAACCTAGTCTGACAAAAATAAGGAGAAAAGAATTAGGAAAAATGAGCAAAGCCTATGAAAGGCCTGGGATTATGTAAAGAAACCAAATCTACTGCTGACTGGCATTTCTGAGAGAGGAGGAAAATGGAGAAAACCCAAAAGCAAGCCTCTAAAATAGCATCCAAGAAAACTTTCCCTATTTCAGAGAGGTGGTGATGCAGACATGAGACATTTAGAGAACTCCTGTGAGGTATTACATGAGAAGACTGTCCCCAAGACACATAATAATCAGACTTGCCAAGGTAAGCATAAAAGAATAAATCCTAAAGGCAGCTAAAGAGAAGGGACAGCACACTTACCAAAGGAGATACTTCAGAATTGCAGCAGACCTCTCAGCAGAAACCTTACAAACCAGAAGGAACTGGGGACCCATTTTCGACATTCTTAAAGAAAAGCAATTCCAGTCAGGAATTCCCACCCCACCAAACTAAGTTTCATTAATAAAAAAGAATTAAAATCCTTCCCAGACATGCAATCTCTAAGAGAATATACCACCTCTAGACCAGCCCCTCAGGAGATACTTAATAAAGTTCCAAACAGAAATGAAAGAACAGTTTCACCCATCACAAAAGCACAGGTAAGCACAGAGTTTACAGACCATATAAATCAACCACAAAACCTAGAACACAAAGCAGTGTCTTAATACCAGCATGACATCCCACATATCAATAAATAATTTAAATGTTAATGAACTGAATGTGCCACTCAAAAAACCCTGAGTAGCAAACTGGATAAAGAAACATGATTCATCCTGCTGCCTTCAGTATGACACCAACAGACTCAAGGTAACAAGTTGGAGAAATATGTTCTAGATAAATGGAAAACAAACAAGCAAAAAAAAAAAGCAGAAGTGGCTTTATTTATATCAGATAAAGCAGACTTTAAATCAATAAACCTTAAAAAAGGACAGTAGAGGGCACAACATAATTATAAAGGGCTCAATTCATTAACAAGAAATATCCATCTTGAATGTACATGCACCCAATATAGGAGCACCCAGATTTATAAAACAATTATTAATTAATCTAAGAGAGGACATAGACAGTCATACAAAAGTAGTTAGAGAGTTCAATACCCTACTAATAGTGTTAGATCATCGAGGTAGAAAACTAACAAAGAAATCTGGAACCTGATCTCAACAATTAACCAATTAGGTCTAACAGAAACCTACAAAACACTTTCCCCAACAATCATAGGATATACATTCTTATTAGCACGTGAAACATAATTTAAGGTCAACCACATAGCCATAAATCAAGCATGAACAAATTTTCAAAAGCTCAAAATCATACCAAGCCTCTTCACAGACGACGGTGGAAATTAAACAACATGCTTCTGATTGACTTTTGCTTAACACAGAAATCAAGATAGAAATAAATAGATTCCTAGAAACAACATACCAAAATCTCTGGGATAACATAAAAATGATGCTGGGAGGGACAGTTATAGCATTGCATACATACATCAAGAAAATAAAGAGATTTAAAGTTAACAGTCTAACATTGCACCTAAGGGAGCGGGAAAAAACAAGAACAATTCAATCCCAAAACTAGTAAAAGAATGGAAATTATCAAGATAAAATAGACCTAAGTAAAATAGAGACCAAAAAAATCATACAAAGGATCAATGAATTGAAAGTTGCTTCTTTGAAAGGATAAATAAGATTGACAGATCCCTGGCCAGATTAGCAAAATGAAGAAAGGGAGAGAAAATTCAAGTAAACACAATCAGAAACATAAAAGGTTATGTTACAACCAACTATGAAGCAACACAAAAGATTATCAGAGGCCAGACTCAGTGGCTCATCCTGTAATCCCAGCACTTTGGGAGGTCGAGGCATGTGGATTGCCTGAGCCTGCAGGTTCGAGATCCGACTGGGCAACTTGGCGAGATCTCGTCTCTACAATAAATCAAAAATTAGCCGGATGTGGTAGGGTGTGTCCGTAGTTCCGGCTACTTGGAAGGCTGAGATGGAAGAATTGCTGGAGCCAGCAGGTCGAGGCTGTGGTGGAAAGGAGCGTGTCACTGCACTCCAGTCTGGGTAACAGACTGAGACTCCAACTAAAAAAAAAAAAAGATTATCAGAGATTACTATGCCCATCTTTATGTGAATAAGCTGGAATATCTAAAGGAAATGAATAAATTCCTAGTAACACACAACTTCCCAAGATTGAAACAGGAAAATATTGAAAGCCTAAACAAAACCAATAACAATCCAAGAAATGATTTAGTAATAAGAAAACTTTCTGCCAAAAAAAAAGCCCTGGGTCAGATAGTTTCTCAGCTGAATTCTACCAAGGAAGAGATGGTACCAATTCTACTGAAAATATTTCAAGCAACTGGGAAGAAATAAATCCTTCCTAACTTTTTCTATAAAACCAATATCATCTGACACCACAAAATAGCAAAGACCCAACAAAGAAAGAAAACTACAGACTAACTCCCCTGATAAATATAAAAGCACAAATTATCCACAAGATACTAGCAAATCTTATTCAGCAGCACATTACAAGCATCATTCATTATGACTTGGTGGGCTTCATTCTCAGGATGCAATGCTGGTTCAACATATGCAAATCAATAAACATAATCTACCATATAAACAGATGTGAAACGGACATGATTGTCTCAATAGATGCAGAAAAAGCAACTATTTGATAAAATGCAAAAAAGCAGATTTGATAAAATGCAACATCCTTTCTTGGTAAAAGCCCTCATACACCTAAGTATCAAAGGAGCAGTCCTCAAAATAATAAGAGCCACTTATGATAAACCTGCAGCCAACATCATATTTAATGGACAGAAGCTGGAAGCATTTTCCCTAAGAACTGAAACAAGACAAGGATGTCTGCTCTCACAACTCCTATTTAACATAATACTGGAAGTCTTAGCCAGAACAATCAAGTAGGCAAAAGAAATTAGTGGTATCCAAATAGGAAAAGAGGAAGTTAAATGATCCCTTTTCTCATATAATGTGATTCTATACCTAGAAAACCCTAGAGATTCTGCCAAAAATCTCCTAGCACTGATAAGCAACTTCAATAAAGTCTCAGAATACAAAATCAATGTGCAAAAATCAGTAGCTTTTGTATATACCAACAGCAAGCATCTGAGAACCAAATGAAAAACACAATCCCATTCACAATAGCCACACATATAAACAACCTAGGTATTCATCTAACCAAAGAGGTGACATATCTTTACAATGAGAACTACAAAACACTGCTCAAAGAAATCAAAGACAACAGAAATAAATATAAAAACACCCCATGCTCCTGGATTGGAAAAATCGATATTGTCAAGATATCCATACTACCCAATGCAATCTACAGATTCAATGTAATCAAACTACCAGCAACATTTTTTCCAGACCTAGAAAAGACAACACTTAAATTTATATTAAAGCAAAATAAAATAAAATAAAATAAAAGCTTTAATAAGTAAAGCAATCTTCAGGACAATAAATAAATAAATAAAGCTGGTGGTATCATACACCTAGACCTCAAACTTTACTACAAAGCTACAGTAACCAAAACAGCATAGTACTGGTACAAAAATAGGGACCTGGAACAATGGAACAGGACAGAGAACCTGTAAATAAAACCACAGACCTTCAACCAACTCATCTTTGACAAACCTGACCAAAACAAACACTGGGGAAAAGAAACCCTATTAAGCAAATGCTGCTAAGAAAACTGGTTAACCACATGCAAAAGAATGAAACTAGACTCCTACCTATCATCATATACAAAAATTAACTCAAAATGGATCCAAGACTTAAATGTTAAACATCAAACTTTACGAATCTTAGATGAAAACCTAGGGAACACCCTCCTGGACATCATCGGCCTAGGCAATGAATTCATGATCAAGCTCACAAAAGCAAAAGCAGCAAAAACTAAAATTGTCAGATGGAATCTTATCAGACTAAACAGCATCTGCACAGCAAAATAAACCATCAAGAGATTAAAGAGACAACCCACAAAGTGGAAAAAAATTGCAAACTATATATTCTATAGGGAATTCAAACAAATTAACAGAAAAAAAAAAAACCCCATTAAAAAGTGGACAAAGAACATGAACAGACACTTCTCAAAGGAAGACATACAAACACATGAAAAAGTGCTCAGTATTGCTGATCATCAGAGAAATGCAAATCAAAACTACAGTGAGATACTACCTCATGCCTCTTAGGATGGCTATTATTTAAAAGTAAAAAAACAACAGGTATTGGGGAGGCTACAGAGAAAGAGGAATGCTCATACATTGCTGGTGGGAATGTAAGCAAGTTCAGTCTGTGTAGAAAGAAGTTTGGAGATTTAAAAATAAAGTTACCATTCAACCCAGCAGATTGGGAATTTACCCACTTCTGGAAATATTCTCAAAATAACATAAATTACTCTACCAAAAAGACACCTGCATTCATATGTTTATTGCAACTTTCCACAGTTGCAAAAACATGAAACCAACCCAGATGCCCATCAAAGGTAGGCTGGATAAAGAAAATGTGGTACATTCACACTGTGGAATACTGCACATCCATAAAGAAGAACAAAATCATCTTTGCAGTGAGAACTACAAAACACTGCTGCTGGAGACCAACACTGCAAGTGAATTATCACAGAAACAAAAAACTGAATACTACGTATGGTCACCCATAAGCGGACACTAAATAGCACACATGGGCACAAGGACAGGAACAAGAGATACTGAATACTGCTAATGGTGGGAGGCTGGGCGGGGAGATAAGAGATAAAAGCAAACTATTGGATACCATACTCACCACCTGGGGGGCAGAGGTGGACTGGTCAGAAGCCCAAACCTTGTCTTTATACAATATACTTATGTATCAAATCCTCACATATACCTCAGGATTCTAAAATTTTAAAAATCATCAATAAAAAAATCACTTAAAAAATTAATAAAAGTGATAAATATTCACTGAACTTGATCAAAAATAAAAAATAAAGACACAAATTGCCAATATTATGAATAAAACAGTACAAAACTGAAAAATCTACTTGTGCTAAAAAGGTAAGAAAATATTATAGAGTATTGTGCCAATAACTTTGACCACTTAAATGAAATTGACAAGTTCCTCAAAAAACACAATTTACTAAAACTAATCCAAGATTTATATCAAATATTTTTAGAAATAATATTGCCTAGATGATGTTTTATACTTATTGCATTACTTCAGGAGGCACATAATTAGATTATGTGCCTTAATCTTAGAGATGTCAGGTTTGATTTATTGGTTAAGGTGTGAAATATTGGCTCTGTCCATTGTAAAAGTACATTTTTCCTTTTATTCAGATAATCTCTGAGGTGATACTTTAAGACCTCATAAATATTCTGTTCCCAAACAATATTTCACTTGTTTCAGAGATTTCAGCATTCACTTACCATCTTTGTTTGAAGCAATTAATTATTACATGTGGTTGAAAATGATTGTCTTATTCCACGTACATTTATTAGCTAACATTATTATATTAAAAGGGCATTTCTCCTCTCTCTCTCTCTCTCTCTCTGTCTCTCTCTCTCTCTCTCTCTCTCTCTCTGCTCATCACTATGAGTTCATGAATTTGGTTTTTGCTCAATGTGTTATAATCAATTATCATCATTCTTTTTGATGTGTAACTTGTCCCAAGGCAGCTTTTGTATTTTTCTTTTTTAATGAATCCATTAGTCTTTGTACACTTACTTGCTTTTTGACATGAGGTTTTTCAGGCTTACCTTGTAAATTCTCTGCTCTGGATCTGGAAATAACCATTTCTCTAAGGAGTACTTTAGTAGTGACTGGTATTTAGAAATTCAGATCTAGTTGGCAACTGTGCTTATTATTGACGTGATATTGCTTGTAAGTCCTTTCAGCAAACAGAGTTAGGAAGTGTGCGTTTATGTGCCTATGTTATCTATCTATCCATCTATCTATGCATGATGATCTCATCTTGACACTACTGGTATAAATACAAGCCTATATATTTTGTCCTCACCTGCTTTCCAAAACCATAACACATTCACACATTTGTTTTATCCTATCAAGTATACAAAATAGTTTTAGAAGTACACCACCAGTACCACTACAAAAAACAAACCTGCTAAGTAAATGTCAATAGGTCTTTTTTTGGTTCTTTTCGACTTTGTAATAATTCTATTTAGAATGTATAGTCAAAGCCCTATTCTCAGAAATTACTTGCCCTTAACTCTTCTCTGTGTGCTTATCATCAATTTGCTAGCAGTTGGGTTATTTTTTTCTGTTTATATTCAAACTGCCTTTTTAAGAATCTTTTTATTATATTTTGAATACTTAAAATATTTACATGATTCAAAATGAAAACTTTATTAAAACAGCCTACTAAGAAAAATCTCACATATATTCCTCTACCCTCCATGCCATCTTTACACAACCTGTAAGTAAATATTTTCATTAATTTCTGGTTTATATTTCCTGTTTCATTTTGTAAGACTAAGCAATTTCCTCTTCTTTCTTACATGATCGGTAGCCTATTAAATGCACTCCACTGAGACTTGCTTTATTTCATTAAACAATATATCCTGGATTCACAGGGAGCTCCCTTATTCTTCCTCTTTGGTTACACTGTAACTATTGTGTGGAATACTATGTTTAATTCAACCATTCTCCTTGGAGTGATTATTTAGATTGACTGCAATATTTTGTTATTACTAATTATTTCTTAATGAATAACCTTGAACATATGCTATTTCTGTGAAGGTGTGTCTTCAGGGAAAATTTCTAGAAGTGAACTTTCTGGGTCAAAAGGTAAGTTCAGGTACAGTTTTGTTAGATATTGTCAAATTCCCTTCAGAGGAATTGTATCTTTTTTGCATACTCATCAGAGTATAAAAGTGTCAGAATTTCCACAGCCCTGGCAAGTATGTTACCTAGATTTTGAACTTTTTGTCAATCTGGTAGGTAGGAAATAGTCTCCCCATGATGTTCTATTTTGTATATTATTATAATTCAATTTTTTGTATTTTATTTGTTTGTTGTTGTTGTTGTTGTTTGCTTTTTTTTGGAGTTGGAGTCTCACTCTGTCACCCAGACTGGAGTGCAGTGGCCGCTCCCGGCCACCACAGCCTCGACCTGCTGGGCTTCTGCGATCCTTCCACCTCAGCCTTCCGAGTAGCTGGAATTACAGGCGTGCGCTACCACGCCCGGCTGATTTTTTTTGATTTATTATAGAGATGAGGTCTCACCAAGTTGCCCAGGCGGGTCTCGAACCCGCGGCCTCAGGCAATCCACTCACCTCGGCCTCCCAAAGTGCTGGAATTACAGGCTGAGCCACCGAGCCTGGCCCAATTTTTTGTATTTTAGAGATATTTTATATCTTTGTGTGAGCTACTTGGAGATTTTGTTTATTTTATATTCTGTTTTAAAATTATATTGATTTTTAAAAATTATTTATTTATTGGAAAAATTGACCCTTTATCATGATATAAGTCTTCTGGATTGTCATTGATCCTTTGACTTTACTTGTGGTATTTTGTCATGTAATGTATTTAAATGAAATTTGTATTACTGGTCTTTTCTTCCACTGTTTCCAGACTTTGGATCATAGTTTGTAGGTATCTATTTTTTTCTTTTTTTTTGAGTTGGAGCCTCACCCTGTCGCCCAGACTGGAGTGCAGTGGCCGTTCCCGGCCACCGCAGCCTCCACCCGCTGGG
>NW_007247157.1:415323-416893 GCF_000164805.1 Carlito syrichta | reverse complement strand
GCGGGCTCAGACAATCCACTCACCTCGGCCTCCCAAAGTGCTGGGATCACAGGCTGAGCCTCCGAGCCCGGCTGAAGGTTTCTTTATGCCCAAGTCAAGAGAGAAATCAACTCTTGTTTTCTTCTATGACTTATATGGGGTTTTTTTGTTGGGTTTTTTTTTGTTTTTTTTTTTTGCATTTAGATCGCTAATCCATTTGAAGTTTGTTCTGGTGACTGGTTTAAGATATAAATTTTTTTTTTCCAAATGAATATCCAGTTGTCCCAATATCATTTATTTTTAAAAGTCCATATTTTTCAAACCAGAGGGAACTTGAAGCATGAATTCCTTATGCGACTGTTGGTTGAACTAACAATCCCTGTAGAAAGCAGTGGGATGGCTCAAAGACTGGCAATGACAGGAAGCCACGTTTACCTAGAAACCAAAACATCAAAGGGAGAAAAAACTGTTCCTGAAGTCCTGGGTTCATGGCCACCTAGTAAATTCTAAAATTATGGCAGTCTAGACAATGTGATCTGAAGCCAAGAGGTGTAGAAATGCCTCCTTTCCTCTTGCCCACAGATCTACCAATAATGATTCATTCCCATTGGCAAAACCCAGTTAGAAGTCAACTGATGGGAGAACTCGAGAAATGCATCCTAGAATTTATCATCCTTGCAAAATAGAACAGAGATATGGAAATGGAGGAGGGAATTTCTCTGAGGGCAAAGACCAGCACAGCACTCAACAAGAGCAACAACAAAGTAAGAAATCTTTTTTTTTTTCATTAAAACAAACTCCCAAAAGTGATCATGTAACATTAACACTCTAAGAGCCAAATTTCTGTAAGTAAATATAAAGGGATATATTGGTTTAAAGATAGACCATAATACAGTCTTCTATTATTAGTTCAAATAATCTTTTCTGGAAATAATCAAAACTAGTAAGCCTTTTATTATATGTGTATTTTGGATGAAGAAGGATTGGGGAAATCAAGAGTGTAGGGATGAAACTAGGAAGATTAAAAAAATAAAATTAGTCCTGCAGAAACCAGAGCATCTAAAAGACTGAGACTGACATCAAACTAAAAATAATTGAATGAAAAGAATTAAATTTCATTTAAAAAAATTAAATAAAATCAAATCAGAAAGAAACAAAGACAAATAATGAGCCATATACAAAGAATGCAGGAGTTTAGATGCTCAGAAAAAAAGCAAACATTTCTTTTGCTCCCTGTATAATTTCTCTAAATGCTATATTTTAATATAATGTTTTCAGAAATGTGAACTTTAGACCGGGCTTGGTGGCTCAGCCTGTAATCCCAGCACTTTGGGAAGCCGAAGTGAGAGGATTGCCTGAGTCCATGGGTTCGAGACCCACCCGGGGAAATTGGCAAGACCTCATCTCTACAATAAATCAAAAACTAGCCGGGCTTGGTAGCGCGTGCCTGTAGTTCCGGCCACTTAGAAGGCTGAGGCAGAAGGATCGCCGGAGCCCAGCAGGTTGAGGTTGTGGTGGCCGGGAGCGTGCCACTGCACTCCAGTCTGGGCGACAGAGTGAGACTCCAACTCAAAAAAAAAAGAAGAAATGT
>NW_007247157.1:394856-415197 GCF_000164805.1 Carlito syrichta | reverse complement strand
CCCCCCCCACCCTGCCCCCGCAGGCAGTGTCTCACTACTGCTGATACCTCTCTTGTAGTATTGTGATAAATGTTTAGGACCCTCTTATGAGTGAGAAGAGGTATTCAGTTCCTTGCTTCTGTAATAGATCACTGAGTATGATAGATTCTAAATCCATCCAAGTTGCTGAGAAATCCGTAATTTGGCTCTTCTTTATGACTGTTAATATTCCATCATGTATATGTACCACTTTTTTTTTTTTATTCAGTCAACTTTCAATGAGCAGCAGGGTTGGTTCCATGTTTTTGCTATTGTGAATAGTACTGCAATAAACATGAATGTGCAGGTATCTTTCTTGTAGAATGATTTGAGTTCCTCCAGGTTACCAGAAGGGGGATTGCTGGGTTGTATGGAAAGTCAATTTCTAGCTCTTTTAAACATTGCCACATTGTTTTCAATAGAGATTGAACTAGTTTACACTCCCTCCAAAAATGTAGAAATGTTCCCTTTTCTCTGCATTTTTACCAGCATCTGTTGTTTTCTGATTTATCATTGATGGCCATTGATGGAGTTAGGTGGTATCTCAATAGAGAAATTGCATTTCTCTAATGATTAGTGAAGCTGAGCATTTTTTCATGTATCTGTTGGCTATTCAAAGTCTTCTTTTGAGAAGTATCTATTGAGAAGTGTCTTTTTAATAATGCTGTTTTTCTTTCTTTCTTTCTTTCTTTTTTCTTTTGGCTCATTTGAGTTCCTTGTAGATCCTGGATGTTAGGCCTTTGTTAAATATACAGTTAACAAATATTTTGTTCCATTCTGTGGGTTGCACTGTCTTGATGGTTTCTTTTGCTTTGCAGAAGTTTTTCAGTTTGATGAGGTACCATTTGTTTATCTTATCTTTTATGGCATATGTTTTTTTGAGTTATGATCAAGAATTAGTTGCCTATTCCGATGTGCAGAAGGGTATCACTTGTGTTTTCTTCCAAGATTTTTATAGTTTGAGGTTTTGCATTTAGATATTTGATCCATTTAGAGTTGATTAAATTTATACCTTTAAATTTTTTATTTTAAAATTGTGGGGTACAATTGAGGGTTAGGTATACAAATATTCATTATGCAGGCACCCTTGTTGATGATGTATGCCCCCTGCTTCCCCAGGCAGATTCCCACTACTGCCAATCCTGCCTCCCCTCCACCCCCCCTGCAGTTTCCCACTACTGTCAATCCTTTTCTTATAGTATTACGATAGCTATTCAAGGTCCACTTATGAGTGAGAACATGTGATACTTAGTTCTTTGTTTCTGGGAAGATCATTCAGTATTTTAGACTCTAAGTCCATCCAGGTTGCTGTGAAGTTCGTGATTTTGTTCTTCTTTATGGCTATGTAATATTCCATTGTGAATATGTACCACGTTTTTTTATCCAGTCCCCTTTTGTAGAGTTGATTTTTGTGTATGTTGATAAGTAGGGGTCCTGTTTCACTCTTCTGCATGCAGTCAGTTAGTTTTTCCAGTATATTTGCTAAATATAGTCTCCTCTCCCTAGTGATTGTTTTGATGACTTTTTCAAAGATGAGTTGGTTGAAGATTTGTTGATTGATATGAAAGATATATATTTTCTTGAGCCAGGATCTCACTTTGTCACCCAGGCTGGAGTGCAGTGGATATTTTTAAACGTTAGATTTTTTTTTTTGAAGGAATAACAATTCCAGAATTAGTCCAATGAAACAAGATTTATTTCTTGTAAGGAAACCAGTAATATATATGTATAATCTCTTAGAAAATCAAGGGCTTAAAAGTCAAACACCTTGCTAATTCACAACTCAGTTATTCAAGAAAGAGTTCTCCAGATGGAGAATTCTCTAGGCCCTTCAGTGTTTCATTTATTTCTTCTTCTTCTCCCTCTTTCCACTTACCATTGTCCTCTTCTGCACTGGATGGTATCCCCATTTTAGGGAAAGAGAGTCAAAATGAGAGATAAGTCAGCTCAAGCAAATAGGAGGATGGACCAAATAACTGTACTATGTGGGACACCATTAGTCATCATCATTCTGCATAAACCATCACCAGTAAAACTATCTTAAACATTCTCAGATCATTGGTTCTAATGACTAATATGTACCTACTGATCCAGAGACTAAGGAGTATGAGTGGCAAACAATGAACCTACTTAGCACAATGTGATTGATTGCAATTCCAGTTGAAATAAAGGTAACAAATGGCAGTGAGCCATCTAGTTAGCCATGCTGCACAATGGTAATTGTTAAGGTTTTTCATTTAATTACACAGTGTCCTTTCTCAAAAAAAATTGTTTTCTGCTCTTAGGATGAGGAATTATTGTCCTTCACCAGGTCACGTGGTTTCCACTGATCACTTGGTTTGTTATATTTTACTCTGGCTTCTAGAAAACATGGAGCCCATCTAAAGTCAGTGAATAGGACTCAGGGAGATATGTCCATGTTGGCTTAAACTAAGCAGTTTTGCGTCCCTATCCTTATTATTACCCTATCTTTTCCCACCTATTTCTAATTTATTTTGTATTTTATATATGCCTATAAGCCATCTGTTTCATGTTCAGTAATGTGGAAATACATGCAGAGATGGAGTTTGGAGTGCAAGATGTTTATTTGAACTCATTACTGGTGGAAGGAAGGAGGAAGTAGGATTGAGCAGAGGGAAAATACAAGCCTCCTCAAAGCTTTACAACCTAGCAGAGCATTCTGAAGTAACTATTGCTCATTAAGAGGGTCCTGTAGGCTGGGCTCAGTGGCTCAGCCTGTAATTCCAGCACTTTAGGAGGCCGAGGTGAATAGATTGCCTGAGCCCACAGGTTCGAGACCCACCTGGGCAACTTGGTGAGACCTCATCTCTACAATAAAATCAAAAATTAGCTGGACGTGGTAGTGTGCACCTGTAGTTCCAACTACTTGGAAGGCTGAGGCGGAAGGATCACCGGATCCCAGCAGGTTGGGGCTGCGGTGGCCGGGAGCGGCCACTGCACTCCAGTCTGGGCTACAGAGTGAGACTCCAACTCAAAAAAAAAGAGGGTCTGTATCAAGTAAAAATGTCCATGATACACACCCTTTACTCAGTCACCAGACAAAGGATGCCTCAGCAGGAATGTGACCTCAGGTGAGTCTCTAGAACTGAGGCAGACTCTGAAGGAGCTGAAATGCGAAGACAATCTGCTGATGAAATTACCGTCACTGGGCAGCAAGTTCCATCAGAATCTACCACAGTCCACCTCTTTTTGGCTTAGATTTGTATCTCCATGTGCCTCTCTTCCTGAAAACTTAAAAGAGGGAGACTTAGAAGAGAGAAAAGCTAATGAGATAAACGCAAGTTCCTAAAACTTAAGCGAACCTCAGGGCATTTTAGAATTCATTTACCCACTATTACCACTTCTGCAAGCCTGGTTGCTTACTGGTTAGTGTGACTCAGACCCTCCTCCCTAAGGACCTGAGTCACTGGTCACCATCCTCTTTGTCTGAAGTTACTGTGCCAGTTCATTTAAAGTCACAATTGGAGCCGGGCTCGGTGGCTCAGCCTGTAATCCAGCGCCTTTGGGAGGCTGAGGTGAGTGGATTGCCTGAGCCAGCGGGTTCAAGACCCGCCTGGGCAGACGAGACCTCATCTCTACAATAAAATCAAAAAATTAGCCGGGCGTGGTAGTGCACGCCTGTAATTCTAGCTACTTGGAAGGCTGAGGCGGAAGGATCGCCGGAGCCCAGCAGGTCGAGGCTGCGGTGGCCAGGAGCAGCCACTGCACTCCAGTCTGGGCGACAGAGTGGGACTCCAACTCAGAAAAATAAAAAATAAATAAAAATAAAGTCACAATTGGGAAAGGAAGAACTAAGATAGGCCCAAGTGGATCAGTGGAGTTCCTCTCTGCCTGTATTGTGCAATAGCAGTACTACCTCCTCTTAATGCTCAGAGTCAATTACCCTACCATAATGGTGACTCTTCTTGCCTCTGATTCCTAGATACAAGGAGGTTAAAGTACCCAAGTGATAACTGAAGCTTATAATTTAATAGGACTTTTGTTATGTCCTCTTGAGAAAGTGGACCCCCTTTGAAGATCAGAACCTCTAACCCAGAAGAATCCAGAATCATGGGGAGGGAAACAAAATGACTCTCAGTGAGTCATTGTGAGTGATGGCAAGTGAGGTCACTACTGTTTCTACCTCATAATTCCTGTGTCCATTCATTCTTTCTGTTGAGAACACACCACGACACATAAAGAGCAATCATCTGATGCAAACACTACATTCTAGAGGTTGGATTCTCGTCTGTGTAGAGTATTGCCTCTGAACCTCCAATGTTCTAATAGGCTGACAGTTTCTAAGTGGAGCAATCTCTGATATGACCAGTGAATTCTATGATTTCATGAACCCATTCATGAACCCATTCATGAACCTTCTTTGCTATAAAGTGCATCCCTTGGTCTGGTGTAATGTTAAGCAGGATTCTGTGCCAGTGAATAAAATACTCTATAAGCTCTTGGATAGTACTGTTGGCTGAGACCATGTGAGTAGGAAAGGCAAACTCACACTCAGAATGCATATATATGACTGTGAGACATTTGAGAAGAAGCCACTAAGCCTTCTGGGATGAAATGAGCCCAGTGTAGTAAACCTGCCACCTAGAGGACAGTTGGTCTTCTTGAATAACGGTGTCATATTAACATCCATCTCTGTTGCTTGCATATTAAATATTCAGCAATGACCACAGGTGAAATGAGAGTAAGTGGGAGTGCAGGGATCATTCAAAGTCTTCATTGTTGCTGCCATCATTTAAGTATTCATTTTAGCAACACTGGGATGGCTGAAGACAGGCTGCCTGGTGTCAGTTGGACAGGTCACTTTGTCTGCTTGGTTGCTTAGTATCATTTCAATGGTATGTGTTCTGGCAGACACTAACATGTGATACAAATATCTTCAAAATTCATGCCCACTCACATGTCTCCACATGCCTTTATCCTACATTTTTGTTACCAATGTTCCATTATTTCACCCTCTGAGCCTCTGTCCAGCTAGCCAGGCCATTCATCACCATCCATGAGTTTGTATATATTTAACTTCAGGTTAGCTCTCTTTCCATGCAAGGGAGATAGAACCGGGTCCATCTCTGTGCATTGAGAGGTTTTTCCTTGTCTTTCAAGGCATCTTTGAATAAGATTATAATATAGCCACCATCCATTTTTGTACTTATACGTAATGCTAAGCCAACCTACATACACCAAGCTTAGGATTTTTCCTCCTCCTTTACCTGGCATATTAAATTCTCCACATAGCCATAGGTATGAACTGAGGGAGAGATATTGGTATTCCAGTGGTGGGTGCCGTGGGGATTGGAGCCACCTGCTCAGGCTCAAGTGGATCGCTTGGTCATCCTAGTGCACAGTCCCAGGTATACCACTTTCATTTCACAATGAATTGTTGCTGAGCCCATCTGACCTTATACCTTAGTGGATCTGACAGGAGCTAGCTCATAATGGACACTCTAAACATATAGCCACTTAGTTTCTCGTGGTCAGGCGATCCATCTCTACTTGGATCCAGCAGCATGTCAGAAGTTGTTTTTTAAAAAAGATACATAATTATCCGCTGAAAATGGCATGACCATGTTTCAGAATCTCATAGTCCACACTGTGACTCTCTCACTGGGACTTAAAGTGTAAATGGCATTGTTGATGATCCCTGTCAATTTCTAATACTATTTGGTCTGTCTGATTGTGTGACCCAAGCTGGCATTGCAAACTGGTGCTCCTGGAGAGTCTTTTTCTGCTCTAGACTCCATTCAGGAATGGCCACCGTTCATGCTTCCTGGAGTATGTGTTGGAGCAGAATCTCTAGGTGTAGAATTTGCTATCTACAGAACTCAATGAGGCCTACCAGTCAGTGTACTCCTTTTGCGGGGCAGGAGATCACAAAATGCAGTAATTTGTTTTTACTTTGGAGGGACTGTACCCACAGGTCCAGATTCCTGAACGTCTAAAATTTGTACATTTTTACAAACCCATAACTTGTTCTCTCTAGAAGGTATTATCCCCTCCCCTCTGGAGTACATGTGTCCTATTAGGACCTCCAACATGCTGACCACCTCTTGCTCATCTGGCCCAATCTACATAATATCATCAATGTAATAAATCAACGTAACGTTCTGCAGTGTGCTCAGGCAGTCCAGATCTCTTTGTACTCTGTTACAACACAGGGCAGAACAGTTAACATAAGCCCTAGAGCAAAAATATAAATATATAGTGCTGTCCGGCTCACACTCTTTTTTATAATTTAGAATAAAAACTATATTCTCTGAAACAATGACAACATATATGAAGCTGATTAATCTACCCAAACAAAGATACCACATCTAGCATATGGCTATGATCAGAGGTACTATTTGCTTGAACATGCAGTAGTCTGCAGTTACCATCCCAGAGCCACTGGCTTCTGCAGGTCCCAGACTGACCAATTAAATTGAGGTATCTTTTGGACTATCACCTCTGTATCCTTTAAATTCGTTAAAGTGCCATTACTCTTTACTACTTTCTTTCTTCAAGATGCCATAGAATTTTTACCTTACTATCTTGGTTGGGGGTGGGGAGGTAGTTTCAAAATCTTCCACTTGGTTTTCCCTGCTGTGGTAGTTGTTATACCACATGACTAGGACTCAGTGTGGAGGCTGCCCCAATTTCCTAATATATCAAATTCATTAAAAATTCTGGGACCAAGAAAATGACCATCAGGTGGGTTCAAGGAGCCAGTGGGCCTCCTGTAAGCACAGCCTTTACCATAATTCCACTTATTACCTGGTCACTGTATACCACCATTCTAACAAGAAGGCCATGATGAGGCTTTGGGTTTCTGGTTGTTAATGTAACTTAGACCCTGTGTCCAACAGAGCCTGAAGTACCTGGACCTTTCCCTTTCTTTTTTCCCTAGTATAAAAATATTCAAGTAAATGGTTAGAGGACCTTTTGGGTAATGACTAAGAAAATCATTACCATGTAAAGAAACTAGGGTTGTTTCTCCTGGGAATTAATTCATATCTTCAATCAGTTCCAAGTTTGAAAACTGAATCAGATTCAGAAACCAGACAAGAAACCATGGCTTTTTAAAAATAGACTATACGTCTGGAGCAATTTGGAGTTCACAGTAAAATGGAATGGAAAGTACAGAGAGTTGCCATATGTCCCCTACCCTCATACATGTGCAGTCTTCCCCATTACAACATTACACACCAACATTACACAATCAGCATTACACACCAGACTGGTACATTTGTTGCAATCAGTGAACTACATTAACACATTATTATCACCTAAAGCTCATATTTTACATTGTGTTAGCTTAGGGTGCTATACATCCTATAGATTTTGACAGATGTATAATTCTTATCCACTATTGATTATAATATCATACAGAACAGTTCTACAATCCTAAAAATCCTCTGTATTATGTCTATTAATCCTTCTTTCTCCCCAACTCCTGATAACCACTGATCTTTTTATTGGCTTTATAGTTTTTCTTTTTCAGACTGTCACATAGTTGGAATCATACTGTATGCAACCCTTCAGACTGACTTTCTTAATTTAGTAATATGCATTTATGGTCTGGAATCGTGAGGGGTTTTTTTGTTTGCTTGTTTGTTTTTCAGTTGGAGTCTCACTTTGTTGCCCAGGCTGGAGTACAGTGTCACGATCCCAGCCACCGCAGCCTCCACCTGCTGGGCTCCAGCGATCCTTCTGCCTCAGCCTTCTGAGTAGCTAGAACTACAGGTGTGCACTACCATGCCCGGCTAATTTTTTTTGAGTTGGAGTCTCACTCTGTCGCCCAGACTGGAGTGCAGTGGCTGCTCCCGGCCACCCCAGCCTCGACCTGCTGGGCTCCGGTGATCCTTCAGCCTAATTTTTTGATTTATTGTAGAGATGAGGTCTTGCCAAGTTGCCCAGGCGGGTCTCGAACCCACGGGCTCAGGCAATCCACTCACCTCAGCCTCCCAAAGCGCGGAATTACAGGCTGAGCCACCGAGCCTGGCTAATCGTGAGTTTTTATTGAAATAACATCCATCCCCAGCCTACCAATCATCCTTTTTTGATTTTTTTACAGGCACAAACTGAATAGTATCTTAACTATTTTGCCCCTAAGGATATTATGTTCTATTAACTATTTTCATAGCTCTGTGAGTTAAGCTCCCTTGACTGCTCCTCCAATATTGCTGGTCATTACAGCCTGATTTAGCATGTTCAGGTATTGTCACCTGGTTCTCTATTGTTTTAGGGTCCTACGATGTCCATTGGTATCAGTGAGTCAAATTCTGCAATAGATTATCCTACTGTCAGACCTGGCCTGCAAAGAAGGACCATCACTGAAAGTTTAAGTGATTCCAGTTCTCCTCTAAACAGTACATTTCTAATGTTTTTGGTAAAAGATGTGTCCTCTGGCTCCATGAACAGTCACCTCACTGGCCATCTAACCAAACAGGATATATTAATTCTGGCATCCCCACATCTATAAGCTTTTTATTCCTTTCCTTCATCTTTTGTCATGAAAATTCTGTCATTGCAACTTTGTGTAAGGTGAACCATTGATTTTTCATGTGTCCAGGGATTATCCTAGTAGTGAGTTCGCACAATCCCCTGGGAACCTTAGCAAGGTGTTAAATCCTATAATTCAGGAGAACATTAACAAGTCAGTAAACTCTTCACTATCCAATTTTTATTTCAGGCCCCCTTGACCAAGAATCCCCAGAATTCAATCTCAAACATACCCCTCTGGCTCTTTTCAATACATGTTGGTTAATTCTGATAGCGTCTTTGGGGAATTGCCCCTTTCCTACCTTAAACAGGCTCAGAACATCTTCTGTTTGACTATGAGTCTATGAATATTAATGTCAACTCAGATCCTGTATAGAACTTAACTTAGTCATAAGATTGTGAGCAGCAGGGAAGGTGGTGTGAGTCCTGGGTGAGTACATGCTACATTATAAGGATGAGGCTTTATAATGTCTTCAAGTGCAAGGTGATAGGTGCTAGCTCTTCATAAAGATGGGTCGACCATATCTCAAGCTCAGAGGATTCAGAGGGTATAGTTGACCCTTGAGCTATATGGGTTTGAACTGCACATGTCCAATTATATGTGGATTTTTTTTTCAGTGAAACACAGAACAAACTAAAGGACATGAAGCCCACATATATAAAGGGCCGAGTTTTCCTATATATGGGCTCCACAGGACCAATTCACAGGACTTGAGTATGCACTGATTTTGGTATACTTGTGGGTTCTGGAACCAATCACCTGTGTATATCAAGGGCTAACTGAAAGACAAAATCTTCTGAGACATTCATCTCATCAGAAGTCTGGATTTTCTCAAACCAGGTACTAACCTGGCATGACAGATATATATTGGTTGGGCATTTAGTCATCGGTGAAATTCAGTCACTCTGAATGTGAATTTCCAGAATTTGAATTTGACTTTCTCTATTCTCCCACTAAATTTGATAAAAGTTTCTTTTTATGCAACCATGAGGTATTTTGACTTTTACACCTGAAATTCTATTGCTTATTACAGACTCTCAGCTACTCATCTTTTTGTTGGACATCAGTGGCATTTAACAATAGCCATCCAATGCCCTTGTGTTTGTTACTATTTCTTCTGTGAGTTTCAAATGCAAGATATTTCACACCAATACAATTACTGATTCATTCTTCTCCACCAGCACAACCTTCCAACTCACCACAGGTGAAAGTTTGACAACCAGACTACCATCTGGCTCCTGGTTTTCCATCTTTGTGATCCATGTCTATGTGGGTAATTGATAAAGAAATAGATTTATTTGGTTCATAGTTCTAGAAGTTGGAAAGTCCAAGATCAAAGAGCTGCATCTGGTGAAGGCCTTCTTTCTGTGTCATAACATGGCAAGGGTCATCTCTTGGTAAAAGACAAAAGAGCAAGCAAATACTTGAGACAGAGAGATAAAAAGGGGCTTAACTCCCACAATAATTAACCCACTCCTTCCGTAAAGGCTTTAGTCCATTTATGAGAGCAAAGCCCTTATGATCTAATCACCTCTGAAAGGTTCTCCCTCTTAATACTGTTACAATGACAATTAAATTTCAATATGAATTTTTGAGGGAACACTCAAACCATAGTAATAAATATTTCATGTTAGTTTCTGTTTGCTTTTTAAGGAAATCTGTAATAGTTTACTGGCCAATTATAGCTTATATAAATCCTGGAAATGCATAACCATTGAAATCCACCAAGTTATAGCTCAAACTGGAAGATCAATAATTTTCATAAAACACATAAGTATGAATAGCATTAAGTTAGCTTCATTCTTATCATAACTTTAAGACATGGTGCTACTTCCAGTCACTCTCCACCTGCTTGGGAATAAAGACACAATTTTTCATGACTTGAGAACAGTTTAGAGCACAGGATTTTTGCCAGATTTTGTACTCACTCTGAAGATGCTTTGCAGTGATGTTTTCATCAATCAAGATGAGAGATATATCATATATTTTTTAAAATATGGACTCAACATAATTGTGTCTACCAATTTCAACCAGAACTTTTTTCTATGAGAACTGATTTTCATCAATTTCTTAAATCTGAAGTCTAAGACATCTGTTCAGTGTATTTCTATCTAGGAGAAAGAACCAGATCGGTCTAGTGACCACACAAAGTTGCATAGACTATTTAGGAACATTCTGAGAGGGGAAAAAGAGAGAGAGAACAAATGTCCGAAAGGATTAATTCATTTGAAATTGACCTTCATATTCATGGATACAATTTCTAAAACAACGTATTCTTTCAAGGGACAATAACGGTATTTCCTCAAAATGTGACTGATGAATTACCTGCATTAGAATCACTTGAGGTTTTTAAGGAAGAGATGCTGATGCTGATTTGTATATGGAAGGATCACCAGGAATGTGCATGTTTATGCTTTTAACAGGCTGGTTAGGTGGTGATGAAGTACACAAAGTCTGAGAACCACTGATCAATAGTATGTTCATTGTTCAGTCATAGAGTGAACTGCTGCAGTAGTGAAAGCTGACATATGCTGAACTCTGACTATGTGCCAGATACTGCTAAGCTCTTTGTGTGAGTTGTCTCATTTTATCCTCACTGTAACTCTACAAGTAAGGAACTGTTGTTACTTTCATTTTGCAGGTGATAAAACTGAGGGACAGACTTGGGGGATGGAAGATTGGAAGTTAAACACAAGTCATTTGACTAGAAGCTATATGCATTCTTAACTATTCAACTCTACTGTGATCTTAAGTTTGATTGAGACTGGGAAAAGCAAAACTCAAGTCCTTATGCAAGAACCTTAGACATCTAGTCTGAAAGCTGAGAATCTTCTGAACTTTCACTGTTGATAGTGAAGTCCCAAATACTTACATGTTCTAGCTATTGAAAATGATAATTTGAGATGGATGCAATATTTTTCAGATAACAAATATTTGTTCATTGAACCAAATGTCTGTGTATGATCTCATCTCCAAGTGATAAAGTACTCTAATAATGAGGACCCTGAGGATTGAATCTTTCACAAAATATCGTCTTATCCTATCACTTTTGAAGAGCTGTCTGACCTGATTCTGACCTGTCTTGAATTAATTAATATAGCTACAAAATAATTAGTTCATTTCCTTTTTCTCTCTGTGTGTGTCTCTTTATATATAGATATATAGTTAACTGTTGTACTATCATTGGCACACTTTTTATAATATTGTCTGATTTTTTTATGAGCTTATCATGAGTGGAAACAAGAACACTATTCATGTCAGAATTTTATGAAAATGTGCTCTTGGTTATTTATTAAACACAGAATATAATAAGGCTTCAACTCCCTCATTTCAACTAAAAGCCACAGCCTAGTATTCTTTAAAGAGTGTTGCATAATTATGAGTATCTTATTCTACACTGCTTCACTAACCATGATGATGAGGAACCTAATCAAAAAGATATTATCAGTTGTCAAAGCCAATCTTCTAACTTTGTACTTGTGTAAGACACTTTTGTTGGCTTCACATATTTTGCTCTACACTTCAGTGTAGTACTAAAGAGCCCTAATTCATTAGCATTTTATTCAAATGAGTTAAATCTACTTGTTTCTGATTCTATTAAAAATAAAACTCCTTTATCCTGCAAGGCTGAAAAATGTTTTAAAGAAAATGTTTTAATTTTAAGAAAAAAATTTAGAAAGGCATTTTATCCAGCAAAGCACAATTATTAAGATTGGAAAATCTGTGTGGAGATTTATAAGAATAAAATTTATTGTCAATCTTTTTAGAGCATTTTAACTACAGAAACTACATTAACTTCTTTTGAGCAAGGAGAGAGGAAAGAACATTTAAACTTATCATGCATACCTTAAATGCAACTCTTTTGAGTTCTTTGTATATGTTATTTCAATTAATTATCATTACAACAATTGGCAAAAGACATCATTAACCCCATCATTACTCATAATTTACATATGAGGAGATTGAGATTCAATGAGGGTAAGTATTATGTCCAAGGCCACACAATTAATAAGTGAATTAAAATCCCAGGATTTTTTCCCCCACACCATGTTATCCCCAGAGAAAATACTAGTAGCATATTAATGAACCAATGCAATCTGATTTGCATATAAAACTAGAACAGCAGTGTGCAAAATGCATTATAAGCCAACTCTTTCATCTTAAGTATTGCAGTTGCACACAACAGCAGTCTTTACAGAGTGTCAGTCATTAATCCATGAGTTAGTTTCAAAGAATAAACACTCTGGTTTATTGTTCAGCAACTCAGGTAGATCCTGGAAGCAATCATGGTTTTTCTTTACACAGGCAACATTTTAATTAAGGAGATTTCTCTCCAATAATATCATCAAAGTACTTCAGTATTTAAGAATCATAGACCATTTAGTCATATAGAAATTAGTGAGAGTGGGGACAGTTGGAGTAAAGGATTTTTGCATCGGGAATTTCCTTTCAAAAAATGGAGGGTTATAAGTGAAGGCTAATCTTTTAAAAATCTTGTTACTAATGTCAGACTTGATCTACACGCTGACCCCTTTCTGACTAGACAATGCTAAAAGATCATAAAACAAAAGAATGAGGTTAGAAGATACATCACTCACAGAATTAAGGTGTGGCGGTAAGGCTTATGAAAGAAACTATTTCTGTCACTCTTTAGGCTCTTCTGATTTTAGTTTTCTTCTCAACTTCCTCCCACTATAAACACACAGGCACAACAGGTAGAAAACCAGCTCATTCCTCATTGTTCATTTGTTTAAACCAACGAATATTGTTCCTTAGGAGCCAGAACATGCTGCTGCCTTATATAACTTATATAACTGAGGTGTGTGTGTGTGTGTGTGTGTGTGTGTGTGTGTGTGTGTGTGTGTGTGTGTGTGATGCTCTATTCTGGGACAGAGGAGGGGGGAGGTGGAAATCCTGAGGGGCTATGATAGAAAGGCAGAGTCGCTACCTCCCTTTCAAAGCTACGTTGGGGAGAGGGGGTGGGGACTGTACCAACCCATCACCAAGCCGCATGCCACTCTCACACACAGATGCTTCTCTGTCATGTTCTCTGGGAAATTTTCCCCAGATTAGGAAAAGGACGGTAATACGGGTCTGCCTCGGAAGGCGAGTTTTTACCATTGCAACACAAAGAACAGCGGACCGCGCTTTCACATCATTGCAACTCCACTCTCTTGACCAGCTCTACACTTCAGCACCACGGAGAGCGGCGCATCCTTGGCTACCACCCATGGGGAGCCAGATTCCCGCGACTCTGAGCCGGATCCCGGTCATCTAGAGGAGGGACAAGCCTGCGTATTTTACCCTCAATGTAAGCGGCTATGATTCTTTCATATTGATTTTCCCAGTTAAGGTTGCGTTCTCTCTGAAATAAGGAATTGAACTTTTATTTATTAACTCTCTCTCTCTCTAGTGCATTGCTTAGATTTTTGGATGTAAGTCTGGATTTGAGATTTCTTATTTGTTGAGTTGGTAGGGAATTTCTTTTTCTTTTATTGAGTGTCTAAGTTTGCAAAGCCATTTAGAAATAGGCAATCAGTCTCGGCAGCCTAGTTCTTTTGTGCTGGAGTAATATAGTGTTATTCCTAGAATAAAGTATATATGTTGTCTCTTCTTTCCCTTCACTACCAAGAGCTTCCTAATTTGCTGTTTATGTGGTTGCATTTAGCTTAATATAAATGAGAAGAGAGCTATATTCTAATAAGTAGCCACCATTAAAGAACTACAGGTGGCAAGAAAGAGATTGGGGTTTTTCTTTTTTTCTTGTCAAAAATATAGTCTGAGCTATATGTCTACTTTAGACATCCATTTCAAAATAGCAAATATGCTCTTAATAAGAAAAGGTGTAATCTAGGCAGGGCTTTGACATGAGCTTTGAAACTCTAAGTCTCAGAATCTCCCCCTTTAGATTCGAAGTTGTAAATTCACTTAAGTATGACTGAATAGACACAACCAAAATTGCCATTAATTGCCATTTAAAGGCTTAAAGGATTCAGGGTAGATTGGAAAAAGGCAATAATGATTGACCCTGTCTAGTGGCAGTGAATTTTTGCCTCAGAATGCCACCTGCTGGTGGGTCCTATTCCTGAAGCTCTGGGAACACATCAGATTTATGAATGAACTCACATTAAATTCAGAATATTCATTATGGATATAATGCAAAAACAATCTCCAAGATCTTTTTAACACTGACATTGATTCAATTACTTAACAACTTACCAAGGTTCTATGTCACAACCTAACTTTCATAAACATTTATTTCTAAAAACACTTGTTCCTAAGCTTAGGGTATGTAGACTAGATAACTCCTTTAGGCAGTAATTACCCCAGAAAAAATCAGAACTATGTAGAGTTTTATTGAGGCTAATTGCAGAATGCATGTGGTTTTTTGGATGAGAGCTATCAGGAGCTCTTGCTTAGTAAAAGCAATCAACATTTCCCCTTAGATAAATATTCAGCATACTTTGTTTTAGTATTGTCATTTCACAATTTAAGGGCCTCTATTACTTTTTTGGTAGTAGATAGATATTCTTTCAGACTCTTATCATAGAGGTCAATGTAACCATTAAAAGGAAGCACATATCCACTTCATTACAAGACAAATCTTTTTTAAAAATGTAACTCTTAGAACTTGTTTCGGCTCCACCTGGAGCTACACGCAATGTGATATAGACATCCGATTTCATAACTTCCCACCTTCAAATAGGAAAATAAATATTTAAAACTATGAAGAATAAAAAGAAGCACATAAAAAGCACTAATTATATTTGGTTAGGTAATTCATAAAGCAGTTTGAAAATACTGAGAATAACCTCTTGTCTAACTGATGCTATTTGGTAGGAAATAAATTACGAATAGAATCATTTATCAATATGTGGGAGCACTAGATAACATTTTAAAATCCAAGATTCAATAGAAAAATTGTCTCACAGTAGCAGAATTGTTTGGAAAGTATATCTTAATATAATTTATTTTAATAAGTTGCAGAGGGATACTTCGCTTGTTTCCTGTAGGATTTCACTGGTAAGATGGGGTAACTCGGTAGGTATTCTTTTTCTTTTATTTAGGGTATATCTGTTGTACAAGAAAATTATTGCCACTAGCTTAAGTGGTAACTTGGATGCCTTAGATCCACAATTAATATAATTGTAATAAATTAAAATACGTTAATAATATCCAACATCACTAGAAGACTTGTTAGGCAATGATAAGTAATTTATATGCACTATCTTACTTTGTCTTCAACAGATAAGGAAGGTGATACTTTAAAATAAGTTGGATGCCTTCAGAAACATGTGAAAACTTTTCAGGATTGTTATGAAGAAGGGGGAATGTCTCAATTTTGTGCCCCAGTCCATCTAGGACTTGATATGCCCTCTGATAGTGATTCTTTCATCTAGCAACTTATGGGCTATCATTTACAGTGGAGCTAATTGGAAACTGATTTTATTTAGGAACTCATACCTTATTTTAAAATTTGTCAAACAAAATAGGAAATAATTGTTATAGGATTGTATGGCTTCTGTATTTTATAAGAAGAAGGATGTTGGCAAAAATTAACAGCTCTATTTTATTGGTCTTAAATGACCAACCCAGATTCAAGTATTTAAGAAATGACTAAGTTCTTTGACTAAGCACCACATGCCAGGTATTAGGAGTGCTGGACACCAGGAGCATATACCCTATAACCAAGTAATTCCCCTGTCCTCAAGGATCTTGTGCTCTAATGGGAAAACTTATAGTCTGAAGAAACTTAGAAAAAATGCAGAAGGAAGATGGCTGACAGTGGCATACCAACCAAAAGCATAGACTTTGAAATCAGACAGACTAGGCTTTTAAGGGTGGGTTCACCACTCACAGGCTGTATAGTTTAGGATAACTGGTTAATTTATCTTAGTGTCATTTCATTGTTTGTTAAATGGGAATGACAATAGCATCTAAATCATGTTGTAGTTTGTGAGAACTTACAAAGATAAATGCTTGCTTTCAAATTTATCAGGTTCTCTATACATTTCTAATCATCTTTGCTTAATTATTATGTACTTCCTCTGTTGTTTTATATGTTCATATTTACAATTCATTCATCATTACGAAGCAATTTGTCCTCATAATGTCCAGCATTATTGTGTTAAGTACATATAACATTAAATTCCTCTTTATATTTTATTTGAATAAATAAATGAATAAAACTATAATGTACATAAAGTACTTGGCATGGTGACTGACACGTAGTTAATGTGCAATAAATGTTAATCATTATGTTAAATAGTTATTTAGAAAAAGAACAAAGAGTACCATATGATAATTTATATAAAACGACAATTTATATAAAGCACTTAGCATACTGTTTGGAACATGATAAATGTGTAATATACATCAACTATCACATTATATAGTCATTCAGAAAAATAGTTAATCTGAAAATAGCAGTGTAAAATGTGAACCAGTTTTAATAATTGTGTACTAATATGTGAGATTGCAGTGTATTAATATGTAAGATTGTAATCATTATCATCATGAACATTTGTATAAGTCTTTATGGAATCCAGGACATTTGTGGGACATTATTTAATATTCACTGTGGTCCTGAGGAACATAAGCGATAGGTTTTGTTACTCCCCTTATCTTGCTGAGAAGATTGTGGTTTAGGAGAAGACTCCAAATCACTTGACTATTTCATCACTGTTGCTCTGGACTATAACTCAGAATACATATTCTTGGGAGAGGATACAAGACCAGAGCTGGATTTTTCTGAGTGTTTGATCTGACTCTTGGATTTTGTTTGGTTCCACTTCCAGTTGGGGAATGTTGCAGGCTGAATTGATTTCAGGCTTGGATAATTTCCATAGAGACCTTTGATGCATGTAGCAATTTTAGGAAAAAAATGGCAAAAATATCTCCAAGAGGCATTTTGATTAAGTGGCCTTTGCTTCACCAGTAATTAACCACAATCCCTGTCTCCAAAGGACCTTATGGTCATGCTTATCTGCAGTTGGACTTGGGGTGCAAGATTCATACGTTTCATGGATCACTGACATCTGGCTTCCTTCAGACTGGCTGATGCATCTGTAAGAACAGCTTGATAAAAATAGCAACTGAAGGATCAAGAGGGAGTTTAATAATCAGTCCTCCTCTCATATATGGTTTTGTTTCCACTGGAACCCTTCTTCTCAATGACATCAAATGTCAGTGTATGCATTTCTGGAAAATGAAAAATACTGTATTTTAATTGAGGTGTTTGATGATCACTCATTATCTGAATAATACATGCAAATAAAAATGCATTTGTATTCAAAGTTCATTTCTAAGAAAAATATTAAAGTAAAGGTGATCAAATGCCAATTTAATTTTAGGAGAATCATTTTGCTCATTATTGGCCCTAAAACTGTGGCAAGATCACCAGAGCCCAGCAGGGCAACACATATGATTCATGAGTGTGAACTTTGACCAAGGGCTATCATGAACCACATGACTTTATCTTTCTGGCACATCATCTTTGCAGATTCTCTCTAACCCATGTGATACATATAGCTAAAGCAGGAATATTTGATATCAAGATTAAATAGCAAGGATATGGTGGCTGCATATATTCATAGCTGCATAAATGTTTAAAAAGCATCATTAGAAGGATATCAGGGAAAGAGGGAGTCAGAACTAATAAGAAGCCCACAGTGAGGTTAAAGGGCTTCCATCAATATTTGTATACACGTGTGTGACTCCAGAGTTTATGCAAGGCCACTCACATTGGAAGCAATCTTCCTGAGTAGCACATGCTATCATCTACTGGTATGCATACATGACTTGAAGGCCCATAGGTTTCATTTGTAATGCCAAATTCTACTATGAAACAAGCAGAATTGACAATTTTGTGAGCATCCAAGTGCATCTCAAAGCTGAGATTTTTAAGGGCTGTGAAAGAGAGGTTTGTTTATTTCTTATTACATCTGGGTGTCTGCATTCAAGGTCATTCAGAAAAATGCATGTCAAATGGAAAGGACATTTTAACTTCTGACAAGTACTGGCCATACACATATGCTTTTTCTTTGATGAAAAATAGTTACTATATGAACACCAAGATTTACATGATGCCTTACTCTAGTGCAGAAATTATTTGTCCTAAGGTTTAGTGTTTTCACTTCACTTACCTCAGTTTCTTCACCAAAAATACGAGAATGCTAAAACCTTGTGTTTTATGCTTTGTTTTGTTTTAATGAATGGAATTAAACAATGCTTGAAAAATTTTTTTTTTGAGTTTGTAGGCTGTGACCTCCACGATATTCACAGGGATTCTGAATTTAGATTGGGTACTTATGTGTTCCCTATGAAATGTTTCTCTGCCCTGACTTGGTTCAGTGGTTATTAAATTTCCTTTGCGTTAATCTCTTCATGGCTTATTGCCGTGTAATAGTTGGGTATCCTTGACCTTGTTGTCTGACCTATTCTTCCTTTTCAGCAGAACTCTAATGGAAAAGGGACATGGAATCAAGCTGTAGTGCCTGCTTCTTCTGGGACAGCTGCTGTTTCATATCTGACACACTGTTCAGATGCTCTTGAGTGGGAACTGCTTTTTCTCAGGTTGAGTTGCAATGTCTAAGTCTAGAAAAGTGCTCCTGAGAGAGATAGGAGCCTATCATAGGATAGGCTGAGTAATGCCATGAAAAAGATGATTATTACTCTTCTGTGGGCTCAACTTCCACCTATGTGTGCATGCCCAGATGACAGTCCTTTACACTGAGTTCATTACATCTCCTGAAACAAGGCCTTTGGGGAATACAAACGGGGTCACTGCTTAGCTTTCCACTTAGTCATCTCTCTCCTTAGGAAAAACCTTTAACAATAAGTGCCTGTCTACTATATGTGAAGCCTTCTCTCCTGTAAATGTTTCTATGGGATTCCTAATCTGTGGTCAGCCTTTGGCACCAAAGCAGCCTCTCTCTCTGGAATGACAATGACATTGTTGAAAGAAATGAGCTCGTGAACTTGAATTCTGACAATCTTTTCCCCAGCAATCTTTTATCAAAGAGCACTTTTAAAAAGTGGATGGTGGTTCAGATGCTCATCCTAAAGGTATGCTGAGCTCTCTATTAGGATTTATCACCCACAGTTCCTTTTGAGGGAGTTGCCCATAATTATTCTTTTTATTTTTTGTGATAAAGAAGCTGTTCCACTTTATAATTTAGCAGCTTCTCCCAAGGGAAGTGTGACTCAGCCCCAGGCAGGATTAGAGTACCCAGCTCCGATTTCCATTCTTTTCTTTATAACAGAGATAGGGATCCCAAGCAGCTAAACCAAAAAGGTTTGAGCAGGTCAAAAGGTAAAATAAGCAAAAAACTAAATGGAGCCCCAAATTCACAATAATGGACGTGACTTTTTAAAAATCTCAGAACGCCGGGTTTAATTTAAAAGGCCTCCTTAGTGATCACTTTTGTTTGCTTATTTTAAAAAATGACTTGAGTGAAATTCTGAATATTATTTATGTATGGAGACATAATCAATAACTAAAAATGCAATTATCTGGAGTGAAAAATATCTAAATAGATGAAAAACAGTTATCACAAAAATAATTAAGCATAAATTCCTATGTACTTACACTTTAGAACAGGTACTTACTCTTTTGTTAAAATGTATGCCATTCTAATATTATTTGAATACAGTGAGTGAAGGTAGATTAGAAAAAGAGAGTAGAAAATGTAGTTAGTGTCAACTGGAGAATCAAAAAAATGTAAGATAGCCAAGTTGGTAGAGGCTTAGGAAACAAATAGACCCTCTTTTTCTTTTTTTTTGAGTTGGAGTCTCACTCTGTCTCCCAGACTGGAGTGCAGTGGC
>NW_007247157.1:364833-394836 GCF_000164805.1 Carlito syrichta | reverse complement strand
ACATGCTGGGCTCCGGTGATCCTTCCATCTCAGCCTTCCAAGTAGCTGGAACTACAGGCACACGCTACCATGCCTGGCTCATTTTGATTTATTGTAGAGATGAGGTCTCGCCAAGTTGCCTGTGTGGGTCTCAAACCTGCGGGCTCAGGCAATCCACTCACCTCAGCCTCCCAAAGGCGCAGGATTACAGGCTGAGCCACTGAACCCGGCTAGACCCTCTATTTCATAGCTAAGTTATCTGAGACCCAGAAGCTGGCTCTTGCTCAAAGTTTCAAGACTAGCTAGAGATGGCATAGCCTGACTTAAGCTTAAATTACACAATTGCTGTTGTTCTCTCCAGTTTGCTATTTTAAAATCTTGCCATTAAATACAATTTTCAATTTTATTTTATTTTATTGTTGTTATTATCCTTGGCAACCCAAGTTTAGGTAACTTCTCCCAAATCACAAAGCTGGCAAATGGTGGAGCCAGGATTCCTACTCTAAACCTTCCGACTTTCCTGTCTTTCAGCCCCCCTACTCTCGGTATCTTCATCTGAGATGAGGATAATCATAGCATCTTTCTCATCGACTTGATGAAAGAATTATACAAGTTCATATACTTGAAGCTTTTAGTGTAGTACTTGGCATATGATAGGTAGATGTTAACTATTATTAGTAATATTAGTATTAGCCAATATCCTATGCCACAGTGGGAAAGAGCAACAGGTTAAAAGTGAACCAACATGTAAATTGACCTATTTCTTCCATCTGTATAAAATCCAGACTCAACCTTAGGAAGCTGTGGCTGAATTCCCTTAGGAGGGTTGCGTCAGTGGCCATCAGCAAGTGGCAATGACTCTAGTCTTGCTCCCTGCCACACCCTGCCCTTTGGTAGTTGTTTAAGTTGCAGGGGGAACAGAAAGAAGTCCCTATAGAGAATAGCACAGAAGGTTGAAATAGATACAGGTGGGTCGCATGCATGCTGTTATAGTTTTGCCACAGTTCAGGAGCTTGTTAGGGAGCAGAACACCTGAACCAAAGGCAGCAGTGTCTGTGGTGGCCACAAGACAAGAGGGAACAGACTAAAACCAACCTTGACTGAATACTTTCTACATGCGAGTTACCTCATTTCATCCTTCTGTGGGCCCTACACAAAAGAGCTATACAGTAGTGCAGGTAAGAAAACCCAAGCACAGAGGGGTCAAGTGACTCACTCAACTTTATGCAAGCAGAAACAAAACCAACAGCCCTCGGCCTGTGTCAGCCACACCGCTTCCGAACTCCCCACCTCCATGGCTCCTTACACTCCACATAGGCCACCACTCCTCCACTCAAGGAGCGTGCAGGCGGGATTACTGAGTCAGTATTCTAAAGAAAAACAACAAAGACAGTTCGGGCAATCCAATTGACCGAATCTCAGTGATTAGGAAAGTGATTTCCAATAACGTGTCATACTTTCTCGTAGGAGTCCAAGCATGATATTCTTTTTGTATCTCAACCACTTTTGTTTGCCCTATGGCTGGAGAATCCACAGGCCCTGGAAAGGTAACCCAGCATCCTGTCTGCCTTGTTCCCCGACAGGTTGGGGAGCGGTGCCTTCAAAAACATGCAGCGCCGGCACACAACGCTGAGGGAGAAGGGCCGCCGCCAGGCCATCCGGGGTCCCGCCTACATGTTCAACGAGAAGGGCACCAGCCTGACGCCCGAGGAGGAACGCTTCCTGGACTCGGCCGAGTATGGCAACATCCCGGTGGTCAGGAAGATGCTGGAGGAGTCCAAGACCCTCAACTTCAACTGCGTGGACTACATGGGGCAGAACGCATTGCAGCTGGCCGTGGGCAACGAGCACCTGGAGGTCACGGAACTGCTGCTTAAGAAGGAGAACCTGGCGCGGGTGGGCGACGCGCTGCTGCTGGCCATCAGCAAGGGCTACGTGCGCATCGTGGAGGCCATCCTCAGCCACCCGGCCTTCGCGCAGGGCCAGCGCCTGACGCTCAGCCCGCTGGAGCAGGAGCTGCGTGACGACGACTTCTACGCCTACGACGAGGACGGCACGCGCTTCTCCCACGACATCACGCCCATCATCTTGGCGGCACACTGCCAGGAGTACGAGATCGTGCACATCCTGCTGCTCAAAGGCGCCCGCATCGAGCGCCCCCACGACTACTTCTGCAAGTGCAGTGAGTGCACCGAGAAGCAGAGGAAAGACTCCTTCAGCCACTCGCGCTCCCGCATGAACGCCTACAAAGGCCTGGCGAGCGCCGCCTACCTGTCCCTGTCCAGCGAAGACCCTGTCCTCACCGCCCTGGAGCTAAGCAACGAGTTGGCCAGGCTAGCCAACATTGAGACTGAATTCAAGGTAACCCTCCCACCCACTGCCCCGCAGGCAGTTGCCTGGTGGGCTCTTCCTTGTGCGTCCTGTGGCAATATGGGATGTTTTCCGGCCTGAGAAGGGGTAAAAGCCTCCAGGGTCTTGCTGTGCAGGCTTATGGGGAGGAGGGCGACTCATCTCGCCTGTCAGATGTAGGCCCGAGGGAAAAGCAGCCCATCGGGTGGAATATTTTAAACTACAGAAATGCAGTAAGAGGTGACTTGAGCACAAATCCATACAGTAAAAGAACACGCGGGCTGGATTATATTGGTGCTCGGATGTAAACGCCTAGCTCCAGTCAGGGAGCTCAGGAGCCTCTAGGATACCTCATGACCTGTGTCTGTTTCCTGGTTCAGGATTTAGACTTCTTGATTGTTCCACCCACATGACTTTGATTTGTCTTGCTCGCACTTTTGTTTCATCCTGGACTGTCTTGATCAGTGTCAATCTAATAGACACGGCTGCAGCCTTTCTAGAATTTAGCAATCTGTTGCTATTATCCTATCAATGGGCTGAAGAGGTGGTGCATGAAAACGACAATAAAACTGTCTCTGTAGAGTAGAGCTTGTCACCTCAGTAAATAGGCCCAGGGCAAAGCCCTGTAATTCAGATACCTGAAAACAGCTTGTCCTATCAGGCCAGCCCAGAGGATGGAAAGCCATCTCCAAAGTCCATATTCAATAGTGGTCCTGTGCTTTTATTGTAAATTGACACTCCCCCTAAAAATGAGAAGACTGAGACCTAATGTAGGAAATTATTTTGGCATGATGTTTAACAATAATCAGAGCAAAATCTAGTGGGCGCTCATTTTGTGCCTAACTCTAATTGCCTTACCTATATGATCTTATTTGATCCCCTGAACAGCCATTTACCATGGGTGCCTTTATTACCCTCATTTTCTGTGAGGGCACAGGGGTAGAGAGAGTGATCACAGAACTAGTAAACGGCAAAACCATTGTTCTAATTTATTTACTCTGGCCAGAGGGTCAACTCGGCCACTAAGGGAAACTGAAGACCAGGATCTTGATCATATACTGAGCTTCTCAAAGTTACACTTGCTTTTTATCTGAACGATGAAGGATTACCCAGTGCAGAAGGTGTGACTAGGAGAGTAGGAACCACAACTGGGCTCCTTATTTTTCACCCTGCCATTCAATCAAAGACTACTATGTGCTAGATGCCATAAAACCTACAAAGTGGTACACACACTTTGACAATTGAGCTGAGAAAAGATGTCACCTGTAAGTGAAAAGTTAATTATCCAAACAAGATGTCAGTGCAAGAGCTGCACCCATATGAGATACAGTGAGGTGACCAGGGATGGACACCAACTCACAGCAAGGGAGGCACCCCAGTGGGAGGTCTCAAAGGAGAAGATGCAATAGGGTTGGGTCTTACTGAGCAAGAGGAGTTGTATTAGTAGGAAGAGAGAGTGAGCAAGTGGGCATTTGGAGGAGGCAAATAAAGATGACCTAAAGCAGGGAGAAGACAGATGTGACTAGACTAAACTCCATATGACTAGAATACAGACTTTCTGTAGGGCACACAGGAGGAATACCAAAGAGATGAGTTGGGGCAGAGCTCACAGGACCCTGCAGGTCAGGCTGAGCACTTTGAATGCTATCCTGTTGGAAATGAAGAGCCACTGAAAGTTTGTGATTTGAATACTAAAATGATGGAAACTGGAGTTTTGGAAATGTAGTTGACTGGTAGATGAGGTGGAGAATTTGCCCTGAAACTACAGAGGGGGACAACTTGATTGTGCATACATGAGGCCACAGAAGCCTCTATGTAGGGAAGAAGCTCCTACCACAAACCAGAGACAGAAAGGTCATGCCAACAGGAGGTTGCAGCACACCACAAATTGGGAATAGATAAAAATCCTTTAATTAAGTCAGTTTTATTCCATCTGTTCCCCCATTTCAGACCCACCTGATGAATTAGAGTCATGTCCCTAAATTTTGTACTGTTCTTGGTCTCTTCTAAAACAACTTGGTGGCTTTAGATCTAGATGACCCAAAGAAGCTCTCAAGCAATGTGATTAATGACTCTTCTTCCTTTTGTTCAGTACGGTAAACTCCACCTACCAACATTAAGGTCAAAGATGTCTCAGGGAAGGTTGGTTGAACTTTGCTTGTTCCCCAGTCTTCAGATCAATTCTGCACAGATCATGTGAAAGGAATAGCTAAGCCAATTAATTCAGATATTTCTGCCCCCAAAAAAATTCAAGCAAAAAATGTTTCTGGATCAGATTATTTGAATAATTGCACAATTCTCTACTCATCTCACATCTGGTAGCGTGCCAGCCTTACTAAATAAAACGATGCTAGACTAACATTTGGAAATTCATCTGAGCCATTTGTTTCCTTTACTAAAACCAAAAGTCTGGCATATTTCAGTTTATGCAATATCTAAGAGTAGAAGTTTGTTGAAAGCATCTACTATGATATTTTCATTTAAAAAGTAAATTATGAAAATTGTGGACAATTAAGAACACTAACATGATGACAAATCCTTCCGACAATGCAATGACTTACTCAGAATAAGATTTAGCATCAGTACATTTGCTGGCTATTAGCATTCCCCTAGTTACCTTTGTTTGAAGTAATGTCTTTCGGATTGTCGACAAATGACACATTATAAATTATCATAACTGTTCCTTTAGAACTTTATTACTTATTCAGCTATCCATGTATGTGCATTTCCAACATTATAAATCTTCTCAAAGGAGAGCAACTTAGCAGTAGTGAAGTCAAATTGCAATAAAAAATAAAGAGCAAGAGTGTGTGTTCCAAAATGCACTCATTTTATGAGCCTGGTTCTGCTTTCAAGGGACTACATGTTGCTGCTTATAGCCACATGTTGTGGAGGTGATACAATGCCATCGAATGTGTAAAAAAGCTACCAAGTCTCATTGGAAATGTCATACATCAGTCTCCACATCCTCCAAAGCATTCATTCTGGGATTGACTCTTCCTGATTAGAAAACATCATCCATGAAAAATCTGGATTTTATTTGCCCAGGCTATTGTTCCTGGAGTCATTTTAATTTATTACCAGGATAGAGATCAGTCATTGATAAGAAGTACAGCCAGTGTTAAAGGTCTCCAGTAAATTGTGACCAGAGTTAGGTGCCTGCTAACAAGCCATTACTTTTGGTGTGAAGATTATTTAGCTGTTCAAGGATTTTCTTCTGTTTCTTGGCTCTTCTTAGGCCTAGAACAATATTAAAATTCAATGAGGTCACTGGAGCCTTCCCAGTGCCTTGACTAGTGCCCAGTAAACTAGTAAGCATTCCAGAAATACTTGATGAGGGAAAGAAGGAAATTCTAAAGCGATAATCACTCCAACTAATGAGGCAAATGATTTCTTTTATTTATGGTTTAAACCAAGGGTGCCCAACCCCTGGTCTGCAGAATGGTGCCAGTCGGTAGCCTGTTAGGAACTGGGCTGCACAGCAGGTGGTGAGCTTCAGGCATAAAGAGTTCTGTCTCCTGTCAGACCAGGAGGGCATGAGATTCTTATATGAGCAAGAATCTTATTGTTAACTGCACATATAAGGGATCTAGGTTGTGGACTCCCTATGAGAATCTGATGCCTGATGATCCCTCCCCCCACCCTCATTCCTGGAAAAATGCTCTTCCATGAAATTGGTCCCTGATGCCACAAAGGGTTGGGGACTGCTGGTTTAAACTCTTCCTACCATGTATGGACTTCATCAAGGCATTTAATAGACATGGTGAAATGGAAAAGCTGTAAAGAAGGCTATAAGTTGATTGCAGGGACAAAACTCACACACATTAAATAACTGTAGGCCAGTATGTGCTGCATTGTATGGTGTATGGAGGGAAAAGTATGTCTTCTTGGTCTTCCCCATAGTGCTTTAAATGGGGTCTGGAAACACTGCCAACACGTGACATTTGCTTATCTATACAGTAAGAGCCAGGAAAGGGAAGATTAGTGTGAACTGGACTATTCAGAGATACCTCATTCTGGAGGAATGGCTCTCCCTGTGTAGAGGCACCTGTAGTAGCAAGAAAAAAATTAATTGTCTATCTCTGTTGGGTAACTGCTCCTGCCTCCAAGAACACAATGAGGTATCCACAGCTGTCCTGAATTAGTCTGCTTGGTTGTCTTCACTGACCCTATATCAGACAAATTATTTAGGGTCTCCTTTATTTTGCTGGTCCCCTTCATTTACTTCCCAAATTCCTGTGCATTTGGTCTCTGTGGTGCTGTTATTTCAAAATAATTAGAGGTGTTAACCCTTCTTCCACTCATAGTCATGGAAGCAGCAATGCCTGGTGGGACAGGACTGGGATGGCAAGGAAAGAATGACAGTGAAATATTGTAGTGTAGGGTCTAGAACTTTGGGAGGAAAAAGAAAGCAGGGTGAGATGGAGGTATGCCTCTTCCTCTCTCACCTTGTGCTTAAATTTAAAAGCATCTGGCCAGGCGTGGTGGCTCACACCTATAATCCCAGCAGTTTGGGAGACTGAGGCTGGTGTATTGTTTGAGTTCAAGAGTTAAAGACCAGCCTGGGCAACATAGCTAAACCTTGTCTCTACAAAAGATTTTTTTTTTAAATAAAAAACCACTAGCCAGATGTGGTGACATGTGCCTGTAGACCCAGTTACTACAGATGCTGAGGTGAAAGGATCGCCTGAGTCAGGAGGTCTTGCCTGGGCGACAAAGTAAAACCTCGACTCAAAATAATAATAATAATAAAGTTTTTGTTTTGGGTTTGTTTTTTTTTTTTTTTTTGAGTTGGAGTCCCACTCTGTTGCCCAGGCTGGAGTGCAGTGGCACTCTCACAGCCACTGTAGCCTCGACCTGCAGGGCTCAGGCAATCCTTCCGCCTCAGCCTTCCAAGTAGCTGGGACTACAGGTGCATGCCACTACACCCAGTTAATTTTTTGTTTATTGTAGAGACGAGGTCTTGCCATGTTGCCCAAGCTGGTCCCGAACTCCTGAGCTCAGACAATCCTCTTGCCTTGGCCTCCCAAAATGCTGGGATTACAGGCTTGAGCCACCACACCCAGCCTAATAATAACGTTTCTTAAAAAGCATCCAATGTGTCTAAATCAAGGACTGTGGAAGCTCAACAAACATTGTATCTCAGTTATTTAACATTTGGTTGTTCTGAGGATTGGCAAAGCTACAAGTGAGAAGACCCATCCTGTTGACAAAATGTCAGCATGGAGGCTGTGGATTATGTTTCAGTCACAAACAATTTTTCCTCAGAGACTTCAGAGGGTTAGAGTAAGGGGTAAGAATGCTAAAGCTGTAACTCCTTTCTGCTTAAAGTGTTCATGATTTTTCTGTTTTTACCGATGGGTTTTTAACCACATGTATTATGAAAAATAGATGATGAATTATGTATCAACGTTTGTACTGTCATTTTAAGACATGAAAACTCTCTGGGCCTAAAATACTACAAATTAAAAATGCAAATAGTGATAAATCAGACCAATTTGCCACCTGCTATGATCTCTAGAGAGATCCCATTGTGGAAGGTAAAGATGTTGAGATGACAGTTTGTAATCTGCTTGCAAACTTAGCAAAATGGAAAAGGGGAGAGGTGGGGGAGAAGAAGGAGTGACTTTGTCTTGTGGTGCCAGAGCTCAGAGCACAACTGAACTCTGGCCGTTGGCAGCCAAGGAGACAGGAAGCTTGAGGAAAGGCCCAGCCTGGGCCAGAGGCAGAACTGAAGGCTGAGTAAGCCCATCACCCTGGCCTCCAGTGTTCTCACCAGTTTCTCAAGTGCTTTGAATATTTCTAGGATTTTAAATTATATAAACCAACACCCTTGGAAAATACATTTCCTTGAAGTTTGAAAGCTTGGCTGGTAGTATAAACAAATGCCTGCTTAACATGCAGGGAATGACTTGGAAATTGTTTCCTTTTCCATTGGGAAAATATTTTTTAAACTGTGAAGACTGCAGGTCTTAAAAGGAAGTGTGTGTGTGTGTGTGTGTGTGTGTGTGTATAAGAGAGAATCTGGCAGAAGTCCTTAAAGCAATCACTTATACAGTCGGCCCTAGTGTCCATGCGTTCTCCATCTACAGATTCAGTCAATCGTGAATAGTGAATATTCCCCTCAAAATAAATAAATACATACAACAAGAAAAATAAAACAAATTAAAAACAACACATATAACAACTATTCACCTAGCATTTATATCATGTTAGATAGTGTAAGTAATCTAGAGATGATTTAAAGTATATGGGAGGATGTGTGTAGGTTATATGCAAATATTGTGCCATTTTTTATGAGGACTTGAACATCTGTGGATTTTTGTATAGGGGGAGAGGTCCTGGAATCATTCCTCCACAGATAATGAGGAGCAACTCTATATCATCCCTAAAACCCTCAGGGCTCTGACTGTGTCACTCTTGCCCTGTGTCAGAGCATCTGATGATGTAGAATGTGAGCAGAGGAAAGATGACAAATGTCAGGTGATGAGCTGGAGAGAAAGATAACTAATGTCAGGTGATGAACTGATGGAACTGCCACTCACTGAGCATGCACAGGTGAGGTGTGGTCAAAGCATGCGTGCCTTTCTGCAGGTTCATCTGGAGCCTGGTCACAGGATCCCTTACCCAAGAGCAAGACCCAGGGACTGTTTGGTTTTCAAAAGAGAGACAAAGGTGACTTCTGCCTGTGTTAGCTTTGTCTTTTTCTGTTTTTCTGCCTAAGTGTCAAGGGGAGCACTTTTTTGAGAGCATTCATTAATGAGTCATCACAGGAAAATTAGCTAATTAATGTGTCTTTTAATGACAGCTTTTCATTGGATCACAAATAATGTCTAAAATTAGATGATGCTTCTCTTCTAAGGTCTGTGCCAAGAGTATCAGCATCTAAAATACAGAGTAACAGTATACATTGGGTGACAGGTTTTTCAGGTGGAATAAGAGATCACTTTACTAGAAGAGGACAAGGGCCAGAGCCAGGCCCTGGGGCACACTCAATGTAACCATGCCTCATATTCTCAATGTAACCATGCCTAAGGAGTAGACAGCAAAGAGTTTGGTACTGGAATCAAACTGGCCTGGTTCTCTCCTGTCAGTCATGTAATCTGGGGCACTTGTTAGACTTTAGTTTTCTCACTTGAAATATGAGAGAAGGGACAGAGTTATATGTGACCTAAGGAAGATACATTCTGAGAAGTGAGTCATTAGGTGATTTCTCCGTTGTACAGACATCATAGAGTATGCTTACACAGACCTAAATGGCATAGCCCACTACACACTTGAGCTACATGGTGTAGCCTATTGCTCCCAGCTGGTGCAACATGTTACTGTACTGAACACTGCAGGTAACTGTAGCATAGTGGTTAAGTATTTGTGTATCTAAGCATATCTAAATATAGAAAAGGTGCTTACTGGCATACACTGTATAAACAAAAAGTTTTAAAATGGTACAACTGAATAGGGCAGCTCTGTTATAATCTTACAGGCCCACCATCAGAAATACAGTCCATCATGGACATAAATGTCACTATGCAGCACATGACTGTACTTCAGTTGTAACTCTTTCAAAATAGAATGCTTGTTTTTTCCACTCAAACATTTGTTCTTACCCTAATCTCTCCCCTTCTTTAAGTGACATCACTGTGCACCAAGTTGCTAAGAACTTTCTGTGCCTTATCCCATTTAACTTTCAGAAAGTCCTGGCACATTAGTATCAGATACTCAGTAAATATTAGCTCAGTAGATAAATAAATGAATCAGTGAGTAAATTAATGTATAATGACCTCCCAGGATGTTGGTGAAGATTAAATGTGGTCAAGAATTATATGTCTTTGCAGAGGATCTGACACATAATAAGTACTAAGTAAGTACTATTAAATTTTCACCAGAGAGCTCAGTGGAGACCCCTGTTGATCTCCCACAGCCCGCTGGATTTTTAGCACCACCACTTTTCCTCCCAGTAAACACAGCTTAAATTTTAGCAGCTTCTCTATTCAGAGGGTCTTTCTAATTTCTGACAAGCTCCCACTCCCCTCAGAAGATCTTTCCAGAACAAGAAAAAGTATCTAAGGCTGTACATGTGAGTGCCATGGTTAAAAATAGGCCAAGGGAATATTTTCCAATTGGAAAAACGCAGATCGCTAAAACTGAATAAGCTTAGAGAGCTGCTAACATATTACTGTGAAAAGAAGCGACGTGGGCTGGGAAGATAGAGAAGCAAAAGAGGAGGAGGGAGGAAATGGGCAGGCAGAGCTCCTGCCAAATACAGACAGATATTATTTTTTGAAAAATATCTCCGTGGAAAAGATTCATCACTAAAAAAACTGGGAAAAATCATTTCCTACACAAGTGCAACTATCAGTCTGAAATATCAGAGATATGGAGAAAACAGAGACAGTTCTTTGAGAATATTAGCCAATGAGTAGTGGCACAAATTAAATCAAATGGAAACACAGATTTTTCTCTATGAAAAAAATACAGTGCTATATAGATTAATCATAGTAGGGTAGCATTAATCACATATGCTATATACACCATCCGCATGGAGGCACATGTATTATTAGCAGTAAATTCACATTCAGATTATCAAAAATATTTATCAGGATGGTAGGATGAGGGCAGGGTCTGTAGATTCACAGAGTATCAGAACTGGGTGGATCCTGAGTACAGAGCCATCTGGAAATTCAGCATTTATGCAACAAATACATATTAAGCCTCTAGTCTGAGCAAGGCTCTGGGTTAGGTGCTGAGAGAAAATGAACAAGATAAAGTTCCTGTCTTCAAGGGACTAATTGACTAGTGAAAAGGATAGGCATTTTTCATATAATCATACCAATAAATCCAGCATTATAAATCATGCTAGGAAGTTAAAGTGCAGTTTTAAAAGAGTTGACTTGGTGGAACAGTTGACTGTGTGTATATGTTTAAAGATTTCTCAGAAGAGGCCATGTTTAAACTGAAATCCAGTAGCATAAAAGAGATAAACGTACAACAGTGAATGGGAGAGAAGGTTCCAGTTATAGAAATGGCACATGAAGTAACCCAGTGCAGAGGAAAGAAAGAGAGATCCATTCAGAGAACTGCGAATAGCACGGTATGGGTCTACTATAGGGAATAAACAGGAGAAGTGGCAGGTGATAAGGATGTTGAAGAGGAGAGCCTTGTAAGAAAATGGATTTCATTGTGAGGTGAACTGAGAGCCATTGGAGGCTTTCACGGGGGCACGAGTGAATCATTTCTGCACTCTGAAAAGATCCACTCTACCTGCTGTAGAAAATGAATTGGAGAGCACAAGAATGGATGAGCTGGAAGACCTATGTAGGAAGATGAGACCCTGTCAGGAAGGGGTATAGGTGTGCAGAAGGACCAACGCATCTCATTCAGCAGATTGTTTATCACAGAGAGAGTCACAGCACAGTCAGAGGTTACTGCCTCCTGGATGCTCCCAGGACAACTTTCTTGACTTTAAGCTTCCCAGGCCCCTGCTCCTCCTGTCTGTGATCTCAGAAATTCAGAGGTGCCCCAGGCAGCAAAGAGGCAGTGGGAAAAGAAGCAGAATAGAGCCAAATTTTTAACTTCTCCCAGGCTGGAGCACAGTGGAAGAGGAGAAGGGCAGGAGAAAGATGTCAATATCAATTTTCTACCATGACTGTTGGAAGAGAGTGCGTCTCAGACTTAGCTAAACTGTTCATTGCAAAGCAGAGGTGATGGAAAGTGAGTTCGGATGTGATAACCCCAGAATGAAAAGAATTTCACTGGATTGTAATCTTTTCACTACATTTTTCAGATTCTGAAGACATCTTTCTCCTCTTTTGGCTGCATGGACCTAGTGCGATTTTCATTACAATAGAGAAAAATGGCTGAATCTTATCTCTGACTTGTGTTAAACTGAAGTTTGTTTTAGTACAAACAAAGGCATGGAATAGATCTCTCCTCCTTCCTCCTCCTTCCTTCCTTGGAGGCTTTGGATGTTGATAATGCCAGAACAGGAAGACATCGAGTGCAGCACAGGGCTTTTCTGGACATCCCAAATTCCCTTTGGTGGACACCCAGTTGAGTCTAGGTGGGTGTTTTAGTTTCTGAGTGCTGCCATAACAAACTACCACAAACTTGGTGTCTTAAAACCACAAAACTTTAGTCTCACAATGCTGAGGGCTGAAGGTCCAAAATCAAGGTGCTAGCAGGGTCATGCTCTCTTTGAAGGCTCTAGAGGGGGATCTTTCCTGCTTTTTCTAGTTTCTGGTGGTTTCCACCAACCCCTGGTTTGTTGACACATCACTCCAGTTTCTGCTTCTGTTATCATGTGGTAATCTTCCTACATGTTTCTTTGTTAATTCTCTTCTTATAAGGACACTAGTCATTTTGGGTTAAGGGCCCACCCTGCTTCAGTAGGACTTCATATTAACTAACTACACTTGCAACTATCCTATTTACAAAGAAGGCCACATTCTGAGGTTCCAGGAAGGACATGCATTGGGGAAGGAGACACTATTCAACTCAGTACAGTGGGGGAAGCACTGAGCTCAGATGACCTGGAAAGGCTGATACAAGGAAGCCAGGCAGATACTCAGTAGGGCAGGATAGCAGGACTGAGGTCACTTATTTTGGGAAGCCGAAGATGACTTAACTAGGGGGACAGTCTGTAGGAAATGGAGTAATTTGTTGATGTTCTCTATTAACCAAGACACAAGCTGAGCCAGAGATATAGGAGAAGGGGGAGAGAGAGAGGGAGAGAGAGAGAGAGAGAGAGAGAAGTGTTTGGGGGAGGCAGGACAGATAAGAGGTGGCAGGGCAGCCGAGAGAGCCAAGATAGGAAACTGCCTCTCTCAAGTATGAGAAAAACATTTTCAAGTGCTGGGTTTTAGGAGAGCAAAAATAAAACACTCCTCGTTATTGAAGTTTCAGAAAAGATAGAAAAACAGAGAGAACAGAAATGTCACCATTAATCCCACCATCTACAAATAATTCATATTTTGGTGTGTTTGCTCCCAGTGCTCCCCTTTCCTCGGTGCAAATACTTGAATTAATGCTATTACTCAGCTGATAGAACATTATCAACATATGTGTTTCCCTTCATAGTTTATCACGATTTTCACTCTCCTCCTCTCCTCCCGAAAAGCACTCACTTCAATGTATTTAGATATATAGGTATGTATGTATTGTTCATTTAAGAAATAAATCTTTTGTATCCACTATGTTTTCAAAGATTTAGAGTCTGGAAATACTTAAAGATAGTCAAAGTCCTATAATCTTTGCCCTTGTGAAGCCTAGACTCTAATGGGAACCATGGAAAAATATGTGGTGGTTGCCGTGTGTGTGTTTAGTTCATTGCTTCTGTCTGCTGCTAGCATTCCATTCCCTGCGACGACGATCTTTCATTTATTCATTCCCATAGTGATGGACACTTCAGCTGCCTCTCGCTTCATGTTACCACAAAGGAGGCTGCATAGACCATGCTTGTACTCCTTATCATCCTATTTAAGGATTCTTTTGTTCCTGACTCAGGAAGAAACGTCCATGGCTAGGTTCACTAACACAGCATTAGGTTCACTGCAACCCAGAAGGCTAGCCCTCCTCTACTCTCCCTCAGGAGATTGGGTTTGCCACATGCTGCCAGCTCTAGGTATTATCCTGCTTCCTAATGTCTGCTAGTATGAAAGATATAAAGCCACTTTAATTTACATTTCTCTAATTGCTCATGAGGCTGAGCACTTCAAGTACTGTTTAGTCATCTGAATTTCCTCTTTCTGTGAATTCTGTCTTCTGATCCATCCTTTACCCACTTTTTTACAGGATTTCTGTCTTTTTAAATTTTCTTGCAAGAGTTCCTTATATATTTTAAATACTAGTTCCTTGTCTATTTCAGACATTGCAAATATCCTCTCCCAGTGCATTGCATAGGGACAAAAAGGGAGTAATGGCTTGTCCACCACCATCACAAGTTTCACAGATAATGCCCCTATAACAGAGACAGGTTAGCAAGAGAAAAACATGAATCTGTTTAACAAAACTCCACACGACATGAGAGCATTTAGAAATTAAGACCCAAAGACCCAGGGAAAGTTGCCTATTTTGGTGTTTAGTTTTGATAAAGAGTGGACAGCAGTGTAGAAATGTGATTGGACAAAGGCGTATGTATGATCTAATAGTAATAAACTGAGTGGGGAAACTCAGTAAGGCCTGTCTGTTCAGATTCTTATTGGCATCTCTGGATCATCCCCCTCCTCCCTACCAGCTTCTGGGTATAGAGTAAGACCCCTTTGGAATGAGGGTCTTATGGGCTACTTTTAGGCAAGGTAAGTTCAAGAATTTCTTAATGGCCAGATCTTATGCAGAAAGCCGGGAAAGGGTTAGAGTGATCTTGTTTCTGAGGCCCTCCCAATCTCTTTCAGTTCAAAGTACTTTGAGGTTGCATTTTCTGAACCCCAACATCTACTAAATTTGTTTATCTTATTTCATACTAAGTAATGACAAACAAAAGCAAGATTCTAAATAAAAATGTTGTGCTTTGTTCTTTAATAAAAAAATTGTCTATAACCCTTTATTGAGCATAAACCCTTTTTTAAAAATGGTTTGTACACTTAGTCTGTTAAGAAGTTCTTTCCTACTCAACGTCATTAAGATATTCTTTTATATTCCATCTATTTTTTTTTTTTTTGAGTTGGAGTCTCACTCTGTCATCCAGACTGGAGTGCAGTGGCCACTCCCAGCCACCGCAGCCTCAACCTGCTGGGCTCCGGCGATTCTTCCACCTCAGCCTTCTGAGTAGCCGGAATTACAGGCGCGCGCTACCACACCCAGCTGATTTTTTGATTTATTGTGGAGATGAGGTCTTGCTGCCCAGGCGGGTCTTGAACCCACAGGCTCAGGCAATTCACTCACCTCAGCCTCCCAAAGGTGCGAGATTACAGACTGAGACACCGAGCCCGGCCCATCTATTTTTTTTTCTTTTATTACTTTCATTGACATATCAATGAAGTCAATGATCACTTTTAAGCCTTTGGTACAGTTGAAGTTTACTTTTGTATATAGAGTGAGTTTGTTTCAGATTTTGCTTTCCTCCATATGGTGAATTAATGTCCCAGCATTGTCTATTAAAAAATCTAACTTTTCCCCACTAATCTCTATCAAATACTATTACCCAAATTCACATGTTTCTGTTTCTAGGCTTTCTATTCCATTCCAGCACTCTGACTATTTTTCAACTCATTTTTCCACAGTTTCATTCCTAGGACTTTGTTTTAGTGCCTATTGTCAAGTAAAAAAAATTCAGTATTTTTTCTGTGCATAGATTTTTCTTGAACAAGTATTACAAGACTTTATAAGCAACCTGGAATCCTGCTTTTCTTACTGAATATTGTAATTTGGCATTTCCCCCAGGTTATGTCAATACTTTATATACATCGGTTCCTGGAAAATTTAGCATTGCCATCAGTAAAACTAAATCTCTGACTATCCAGTGAGTGCCCACCAGAGAGAAGTTCTGTGGCCCAAGACATGCTAAGGGTGGGTCCCAGTCACTGAGGCAGAATCAAGTCCATGGGAGTTAGAGAAGAGTTTTCTGCATCCTGCCCAGGGAGAGACAGACAATGTCTAGACCCAATCTTGGTTTCAACAGGTCACCTTTGGTTCTCTCCAAAACAGAACCCACTGCTCCCAGGGGCTAGTGACAACCCATTTAGAAGGAAAAAGGATGTTCTCATTTTTCAAGAGGCTCCTTCACTTACACACCCAGCTGGTGCTTGGTCAGCAGTTGTCAGCCCTGAGCAGAATTAGAAGACACACCCTTGGGATCCTTGATATTCTTGGATAGCCCTGTAGCTGGACTTGGTGAACAGAGGAAAGCAAGTGAGCTCACTTCTACTCACTAACCCAGCCCAGCCCAGCCCATGGGTGGACTGCTGAAGACTGAGGCAGCTTCATGGCCAGTTCCCCTGATGGAACTTTTACCATTCTTTGTTGAAGTTATATTTCAAAGACACTTAGGAGGATGGCAGAAATTACACATTAGGGGTAAAAGAAGAAGTGGTGGGGTGGGTGGGAGAGTAAAGAAGATATGAATAAATTACCTGAAGGGTTGTTAGAAAAAAAAAAATGCTGAGTGCTTTTTTCTGTATTTTCTGAGGTTCAACAAGTGGGAGCTGAATTAAAAATCAGTGATAAGAGAGTTAAGATCAGAGACTTGTTCTTAAAATGACTTTATCAGTATGACCCAGACATGCCTAATCTACTTCAGGTGAATTAAGCCACAATGTAGACAAGAACTAAACCATGATAATAATCTGAGTTCCTGTTTTGCTGCAAGATCTGTAAGCGGTTGAAAAGTTCCTTGTCAAATGCAGGAGCTGAGTCTGGAATAGTTAAGAGTTTTGTTTCTCCTTGAGGGTTATCTAAATAGTGAGTGGTATACAGTAACAGGTGCAAATGGGAAAAATCAGTCATCTTCTTTTCAAATTTTTAGTTAAAGGAATATATGATATAAATAATCATTCAAATAGGACACAAAAATAGACAGCAAAAAGTAAGTTTCCCTTCCTTTACCGTCTTCTTTGCCCCAGTCTCAGTTCCCAGACTTGATCTTATCCATAATTTATTTTATATCTTGGCATAAATCTTTTGTTTATACAAAGAGTATGTACATATGTATGTTAATATTTGCACGTATATGCTTATTTATTTACTTTTTGTCTCAAATGTATTAAAATATACCCCACATGCAGATTCCAACCGGATTTTTTTCACTTAATAATAAACTTCTTTTCTGAGTCAGAGTCTCACTCCATCACCAGGCTGGAGTGCAGTAGCATGAGCATGACAATCATATCTCACGTCAGATTCAACCTCCTAGATTCAGGTGATCCTTCACCTCAGTATACCTAGTAACTGGGACTACAGGTGTGCGCCACCATGCCCAGCTAATTTTTTTTTCTTTTGTGTAGAGACAAGGCCTTGCTATGTTACCCAGGCTGGTCTCAAACTCCTGGGCTCAAGCAATCCAACCATTTCAGCCTCACAGTGTGCTATGATTACAGGTGTGAGACACTGTGCCCTGACTCACTTAATTAAAAAGTCTGGGAGAAACATCTTTCCTTATCAGCATCTCCAAGTTTGCCTCTTTCTTCCCAGCGCTGTAGAAAGTTCCAAAGCACAGATGCACTGTAACTTATGTATCATTTCCTAATTGATGGCCTTCAGGTTTGTTCCAGTTATTTAGGGTTTGTTTTAATAAACAGTTCTGCATTGAACATCCTTGTGCATACAACTTTGTGCATTTTTGTGAGCATACCTGTAGGCTAAACGCCACAAAATGGAATTGAGGGTTCAAAGGACACGGGCACTTAAAACTGTATAAGAGATTGACAAAGAGATTGACAGTTGTCGTCCCAAAGGACAGCTCCAAATTATAAATTTCACTGGCACAGAGTATGAGTCTGTTTTCCTCACTTCCTTTCCCACAGTATTATCAACCTTTTTAATTCTTGCTGATTTTATAGATAAGAAATGGTTTATCAATGCAATTTTAATTTGTTTTATTAGAAAGATTAAACAACTCTTTATTTAGTTTATTTGTATTTTTTTTCTGTGAATTTTCTCCTAATGTCTCTTGTCCATCTGTTCTTGGCTCATTTCTCTCTCCCTTTCTTTTTTTTTTTGAATTGGAATCTCTGTCTCTCTAGCTGGAGTGCAGTGGCACACTCACGGCAACCCCAGCTCTGGCAATCCTTGCACCTCAGCCTTCCAAGTAGCTGGAACTACAGGCATGCACTACTGATTTATAGTAGAGGTGAGGTCTCGCCAAGTTGCCCATACTGGTCTTGAACTTGCGAGCTCAGGCAATCCACTCGCCTCAGCCTCCCGAAGTGCTGGGATTACAGGTTGAACCACCAAGCCTGGCCTCATTCTTCTTTTATTTTTGGTTTGTAAGAATTATTTTTATGAAAAGGTCAGACTTTTATCCATTGTGTTTGTTGCAAATATTTTTTCACCTTGTCTTTTTATTTTTTATGGTATTCTTTTCTGAAAAGATATTTTATTTAAATTTTGTTTTTTTATTTGTAAATTTTTCAGTTTAGTTTGTAGGTTTCATGTCAGGCTTAGAAAGATATTCCTACTTGAAGAATTTTTTAAAATTTTTTAAATTAACAAATAATAAGTATATGTTTATAGTACATAATGTGATATTTTGATACACATAGGCACTGTGGAATGTCAAATTAGGCTAATTAACATATTCATTGCCTCAAATGCTTATCATTTCTTTGTAGAACTGACTTATCATTTCTTTGAAGAAACATCATTTTCTTGTAGTGAAAACACTTAAAATCCATTCTTTTAACTATTTTGAAATATACATTATTAACTACAGTTACCATGCTGTGCAGTATATCTCCAGAACCTATTCTTCCTGTCTAATGAAACTTTGTACCCTTGTGACCAATTTATGTGTCTGTGTGTGACTTTCCCCACACACAGACACACAAATCTCTCTGCTTCTAGGAGTTCAAATTTTTTAGATTCCACATATAAGTAAGATAATGAGGTATTTATTGTTCTGTGCCTGGCTTATTTCACTTAGTATAATTCTTCTAGGTTCAGTTATCTTGTTTCAAATGAAAGAATTTCCTGCTTTTTAAGGTTATATAGTAGTCATTGTGTATACATACTGTATTTTAAAATCCATTCATTTGTTGATGGGCTCTTAAGTTTCTTTTTTCATGTCTTGTCTTGGCTATTGTGAACAATGCCAAAATGAACCGGGAAATATAGTCATTCTTTGACACACTGAATTCAACTCCTCAAATGTTATGCTTTAAAATGCACTCGTGTTTTCTTCTAATACTTTTATGGTTTCATGTTTAATTCATCTGAAATTTATTTTCACATAAGGAGGAAATTCTCTCACTTTCCTAACAGAAATATTCCTCTTCGTCTTTCAATTAATTATTTAGATTTGATTCTATTTGCATAGTCTAAGACTTCTGTGTCTGAAAATATCAATGAAGGGAACTTAATGTAATTAATCAGAATGAAGGCAGATGCCAGTAGAAGTGATTACTTTTTCCTATCAAACCCTAGATATGTATTTTTTCAGACACAAATTTCAAACAGGAAGTCAAAAGTCATACTTGGTTCATTTTAAATTTGCCTTTAAGTTTGTCTTCAGGTTTTTCATTATATTGCTTTTGATTTTTAGTCTATATAGTGGTAACAAGCCTTAATTCTTGTTTTTTCCCATCAACCCATGATTTATAAGGAACTGGTAAGACAGAGTCCCAATCAAGAAAATTGAGAGAACTATATTTGGTTGAAAAGTGAAAAAGTATCCACCATTCAGGCATAACAAGCTAGAAATCTCACTTGGCATTGATGAACAGAGTGTCTCTCTTTTTCTACTTACTAACTAGGTGATTACTACCTAGATGTCACATACTCAGGCACAGTGTGGGGATAAACACTCTTTAACTATCCTCGCATGAGATTCTTTTCAAAACATGTACTGCCTGAGCAATAGGAGCCCAAGTACTTTTCTGTCAGCTCTCAATAATATTTATCAGGTGGTTTGTACCCTTTATACTCTTTTGTTATCCCAACATGGCTAAGAGGTCTGAGGAGGTGGGGTACAAGCTCTAGTCATGGTAAGGGCAGTAAGAAAATTAAGAAAATAATGAGTTTAAATTGTATGACTCTTTCTAAAATTACCATAATGTAAGGATGATTGGTGCTAAAATTTTCTAAATATTATCAATTCTCAATCAGAAAAGGGCTACTCAAATGCTTGGGAACATGATCATCTTTAATATTATTGTTATATCTTCGTCTCCCATACTTACAGTGTGAAATTTATAATGATGACCTGTTTTTCTGGGCTCCAGTGTGAGATTGCTAATTACTGATTGATAAGTGCTTAGAAAATTCAGAAGGGCCACACTGAAATGCTAAGCACGGCTGCTCTCAATCCTTCTTTTTATGCTCCCCCCATCTCACTCACTCTGTCTGTCTCACCTTCTATCTTCCTCCCAGCCCCACCCAACCCCATGCTTGGAATTCAGTACACTGACTTACAATGCAGTTGCTTGGACCTGGCAGGTCAGAGCTCATGTTTGCAATTTGGGGAGCATGTGGCCACTGGCCTTCTGCATGATGAGGATTAGGCCTTTGTCTGTTGAGTTAATAGCTCTCCCACTTTTTCCACGTATTCTTTGAAAACAGTCTTTGTGTCTTTTCCCATCTAATTTGTGAATACTGAACCAAGAGTCTTTCTGATGACAACTTCTCTTCTCTGGTGATTATTAATTTTGTTTGAAGTTCATACTCTGAAGAATTCATCCAATACTTTCCCATAGCACATCAGAAATTTGAGGTCTTATGTGCTTAAAACAGGTATTTTAACATAAATGTGATAATGAGCTCCAGTAAAAATGTTCAAGAAGAGGGAAAATATTTTAATTAGGCTGAAAAAAATCAGGAGCAAGTGTTTATTACTCTAGATGGTATCGCCTCTAAAAGTGCAAATTTACAAACCAAATTTTAAGCATAGTGTTGAGTCTGTTCTTTACCCAAAGCAAATATTTGAAGAGTGCTCTCATGGTAGTTAGATTTTGGAGACTTCTTGAGGGAACTAAATAGCTTGAAGTCTTATAGTCAGACTCACCCCAGAATGTGGCCCGCATCACAGGTGATATGACATCATTAAAGAAGATCCCTCAAGGCAATACTAGACTGGAGTCTTGACAAGTGAACCTCCAGAAGCAGAGAGGTGGAAGGAAAATGCACTGAGTGAAGGTATCCAGGCTCTGCCATGAACTGCTGTATGACCTTTGCTTAGTCATGTCACCATCCTATGGTTTCTCTTTCTGAGTCATAAAGGCAGGTGCTTGGACTAAATAATCTCTGAATTCTTTCAGTGTTCATTTCTATAGTTCCTTACTAGAGAAGTTTCTCTGTTTAGAGCACCAGGAACCACGAGGAGGAGACATAATGTAATAAATAAACAAATAAACCCTTAATAACATCCCACTTTTTTAGCCCTTCCTGCTTTTCATTTCTACAAAACATTCTCATAAACAATATATGACTTTAAATTCAAGAAGAGATTACTATTCCCATTTTACAGACGAGGAAAACAGACTGAGAGGGGTTAAAATATTTATCAGGAAAGGGTCTTCCTTCTATGTGTCAGATAACTGTACCAGGTTCTAGGCTACAAGTGGGGATGAGCTCCAGACCCTGTCCTCCAAGCAAGAGAGGGCTGGAGTGAAAAGAGATTGTTGCAAAGGAGTAGGGTATGAGCCAAATGCTGTGAGAACACAAAGAAGAGAGCAACCAACTCCCTAGTAATGTCAGAGAAGGCTACCCAGAAGAGGTGATGCTTGGAAGTGGATCTTGAAGGATGAGAAGGAGTTTGGCAAGCATACAGGCAGAAGCATGAGCATGTGCAAAGCTGTGAACAGGCTCAGTGTCCTCAGTGGATAGGGGTGGCTGTAGGGAAGCTGGGTTTGTGGAAAAGGAGTTGCTGTTAGTGAGGTCTTTTGAGGTCTGGTAATAGAGATTCTTGAGTTTTATCTTGTAGTTTTTTAAGTAAAGGAATGATGGTTTCACATCTAGGTAGAGGACAGGACTATTGTTGTTGGTAAAGATACCAAATCAGTGGCCTAGTGCAAAAATCTAAATGATGGGGACTTAAATTAACACCATGCCTGTGGGTATGGGGAGAAGGGGTCAGACATAAGTGATGGGGACACTTAAATGCTGGAGACTTAAATTAACACCATGCCTGTGGGTATGGGGAGTAGGGTCAGACATAAGAGATACTTTGAATCAGAATCCAAAGCTCTCAGTAACTACCTGGTAGAGAAAAAGATGAACCCAGGGTTTCTACCTCAGGAGACTGAGTAAATGGGGACTCTATTTCCTAAAACAGAAGCAGATCAGGGGCTTCCGTTAAAAGCCCCATATATTCATTTCGGGGCATGCAGATTTTGAAGTGTCTGCAGGACTTACCAGTGTAGAGGGTCACTTGGCAGTTGAATTTTCAAATCAGCTCCTCAGAATACAGGTTGAGGTTGGAGGTAAAAAGCCTCCAAGCTGAATCATCAGCACATAGGTGACAGTTGAAACTGTGGAGACAAATGAAATCATGTCAAAGCCTCAGCCTCCTCATTTACAAAATAGGTCTCAGTCTTACTTCCAAGTGTTATCCAGTAAGTCATTGGACAAATCAGTTTAAAGCAAAATTATGCTTCTTTTCTTGGCGGGGGCCAGGTGTGTAGTCCCGCTCCCCCTTATGTACGGAGGCAGAGGGAAAGGGCTCCGGCTCCCTCGGCGTCATGTCTTCGGTGCCGGCGGCTTCTTGTCCACCGGTTCTATCCTCAAGCGCCGAGACACCCGGCAAAAAAAAAAAAAGGCAAACCCCCCCCCCCAAAAAACCCCAAAAAACAAAACAAAACAAAAGCAAAATTATGGAATCTGACTTTTCTGATCAGATTTAAAACTATTTAAATGCAGGCAGGCACTTACTCATCTTTTACCTATGTCTTCCGTGATTTTTAGAAAGTCACTGCAGTCAACTGTACACAAAGCAATGGGCCTTCATCAGGCAGCTTTGGCTTCTAGACCATCCCCTACAGCCAAATATACCTCTTCTTCATTCCTAGATCAGTTCTCTGGTAGCCACATGCCAGCACTTACTTGCTCCCTGGCTTCCTTATAAATAAGATACTTGAATCTAGCTGGGCGTAGTGGCATGCATCTGTAATTCCAACTACTCGGAAGGCTGAAGCAGAAGGATCACCTAAGCCCAGCAGGGTGAGGATGCCGTGGCCATAAGTGTGCCACTGCACTCCAGCCTGGGCGACAAGAATGAGACTCCAAATCAAAATTAAAAAAAAATTATATATATATATATACTTGAATCAGGGTATTAGTCATTTCATTTTATGCAACATTTATTAAGTCCTATAACTAAAGTGGCATTCCCTGGACCAGAATTACAAATGAGTGAAGTTGATTAATTAAGCATTAAAGTGTTGAAAATACAGAGTGCTTTGACAGGGCTATTGGGCCCTAAGAATAAAAGTCATGGGACCCCATAGCATGAAACAGTGGATTTCCCAGGGCTACAGGAAAGCCATCCTAGAGTTACCTTTAGGCTGGTCTTGAGAAGGAGTAGAGTTCTTAGGGTGGCAAAAAGAAGTGCCAGCTCAGGTTTGGCAGCACAGTGAGCAGAGGCACTGAAGTGAAACACGCAGTGTACTCCTTGAGCAGAAAAATCTCAGGTACTGATTTGCCTGACTTGATTTTTGGTGTTTGTTTGTCTGTTTTTAATAATTAGCAGGGTTCTGCATTTTTTTAAATTGCTACTTTGACATCTAGCTATTAGCCCCTTTAATCGATAGCATTTTCAATAATCACAAGCAATTTTTAAAAATTTACTTCTAAGCATATAGTGCTCTCAAATTACTCTTTGAAATGAGTCTCAAGCACGTTTCTTATTCTGAGTCTATAATTGGCTGAGTCATGATATAATCCTCCAGAAGGTTATGTTATCTGGTGGTGCCAATTCCAAATTAGTGTTTCTCTGAAATGTTTTCACAATATACAGTTAGTACAAATAAGATATATAGGTTACATTTGTTCTGAACCTCCTTTGGATCTTCTTTTAATTTGTTATTTTTTTAAAAAATCAAAGTTTTTAGATATAAGTAGAGAAGACACAACCCTGGCCAGAGAGTACCAGTGGGAGGTACCCCTCTCCAACACCGAAATGTTAGGGTTCAGCAAACTTGATCCAAAGGAAAACAAGCAGGTTTAAACAGTATAGCATACATAAAACTTTTAAAAAATTATACTGGTAATATGTAATTACTATGGAAAATATATTTGTTATAAGAAGAAAAAAATCATCTATAATTCCATCAGACATTAACATGTCAGGGAATTGCATTACAGTTTTTGATATCCCGGTCATGCTACATACCTTCAATTCTGTACCTTAAATCTTGCTACCATTAAAACTTTAAATGTTCCCCCCATTTGTTTCCATCTCTGCATCCTTACCGCTGCTCCACCTGATCAGATGATTACAGCAGATCCTGCCTGATCCTTCTACCTCCAGACCACAACTTTGAAACACAGCAGCTATCCTCCATAAAGAGCTGGAAGAATTCAAAGGACTTAAAAGGCTTTGGTGGCCCCCACTGCCTATGGTATAAAGTCCAAGCTCCTTATATGGAAATGCAAATCCCTCCATAGTCCAACTCATGTTTACTTCTCCAAACTCATCTTCTGCCACCCTGTCCTTCTACTTGCACAGTTCCCTTTGTATTCGTGTATCATGGTTTTTGTGCCTCTGTGTCTCTACTTATCCTCAGCTTGAAATGCCCTTGTTCCACCTCTTGAACTGGGTAACTCTGAATAGCCTTAAAGACCTAGCTACAATTTATTTCCTCTAGGACAACTTCCCTGTCTACCTAGACAGGTCCCAAGGAACTGAGCCTACCTTCTTCCCTTTATCAGGCAGTTATTGCCATAGTAAGGCTGTGTAACAAACCACCCCACTCAATAGTCTACACAGTAGACTACACATTTATTTTCATGTTCACAAGTCTGAGAGTCACTGGAGGAGACTGTTCTGCATTTCTCATTCTGGGGTCCAAGATGGATCGTTAAGAGCTACCCAGGGCACATTCTCCTCTCAGCAGTGGTCAGAAGCTTCCTGAAGGCCAAGAGAAAATGCATGAGTACTAAGTAAGGCCTAGGTTTAAGAACTCACACTCTCATTTCCACCCATATTTAATTGGCTAATGCAAGTCCTATGATCTAACCCAACATTAATTGAGAAGGAAGTATATTCTTCTCATAGAGACAGAGAGAGAGAGAAGAAATAGTTAATTTTAAAAAATCTAAACTATTCTAGTGCTTTTTTTATAAATGGTAACTCTGTCTTTGTAGTTGCTCCAGCCAAAAAGATTCATCATTGTCTTTTTTTAAAAAAAAATTCACCAATAAATCAGCATGGCTCTATCTTTCAGAAACATCCATAAATGTTATATTCCTACCCTCCCTGCCCAGTTACCTTTCTGGTCCAAGTCACCTTCTCTCCTCTGGATAATTGCAGCAGCCTCCTAATTGGTCTTCTGGCTTTTGCTCTTGCTTTTTGCAACGTATTCCATCCCCGAAGCCAGCAGGATCCTCTTAGAGCATAAGTCAGGTCATATCAACTCCACATCCTGAAACCCTCCACTAACTCTTCGTCTCTCCAAAGGAAAAGCCTCAGTCCTGACCGGTGACTGCTGGGCTTTGGTCATCTGTCCCCTACTGGTCCCTGGCCTCTGACTTCATCTCTCCCTGTCATCCTCTCACCCACTTTTCCCCAATAGATGGCCTCCCAGCTACTCTTCACCAGCCCCAGGTGCTTTCTCTCTCTCCTCTTTCTCCCTCCTCTCTCTCTCTCTCTCTCTGTCTTGATTTTGCACTCTTCCCCCTCTTTGCCCCTGGGGATCCCCTGTCTGGAACACTCCTGTTATTTTTATTTTTTGAGTTGGAGTCTCACTCTGTCATCCAAGCTGGAGTGCAGTGGCACTCCACCACAGCCTTGAACTGCTGAGCTCAGGTGATTCTTCCACCTCAGCCTTCCAAGTAGCTGGAACTACAGGCACACACCACCATGCCCGGTTAAGGTTTTTGATGTATTGTGGAGATGAGGTCTCGCCAAGTTGCCCAGGTTGCTTTCAAACCTGTGGGCTCAGGCAATCCTCTCACCTAGGCCTCCCAAAGTGCGGAATTATAGACGTGAGCCACCACGCCCGGCCTGGAACACTCTTTATATCTCTACATAAATCTGTCCCTCACCCCTTTCAACTTTCTATTCAAAATCACCTCCCTGCCTCACCATCTGTACAAAATAGCACTCCCCTATCTTCAGTCCCTTCTCCGCCAGTAAAATGCAAGCTCCATGAGGGTAGAGACTGTTTTGTTTATGGCTATATCTCAAAGATTTAGAGCAGCACCTGGCACAGAATGAGCATCTGATGAATACATGTTGAATGAAAATAGCATTCATCTTGTAATATTGAAATGATTGGCTTGTGTGTTGTCTTCCCATGGGCAAGCAGTCAAGCTCACACCTCCTTGACTCTCCAGTGCAGGCCACAGCTCTAAAACATACCAGTCTGAGTAAACACATGCTGAACTGGGCAGAACAACTTTGTAAGAATGAATTCTTGGAAACCACTCAAGCTTTTGAGCTAACAGGCTCATGTCAGTTTATGCAGTTTACCCCCAGGTGGGTTTATTTTGAAGGAATATGTTTCCAGTATTCATTATGAAACTGCATGTAAAGGAACTCAGTTCTAATTTGCACAAAAAAGAGAGCTCCTCATCTCACTTCACTGCGGGACCTTCATTGGCTGCCTTTCCTTCTGGTCTCTCAGTTCCATGAGGGCAAGACCATGCCAGCCTCACTCTCTACAGTACCTCCAAGGCCATGGCGCAGTACTGAACATACAGTAGATGACCTATTTTATTGACTATATGAAATGAATGTATGAGGTCATTTATGAGCCAATCCAGGGGCTGAAGTGGCTCAGATGTGCTTTGTGGATGAAAGCTTTGGAAGTATCCAGGAGGAGGGAGTTTTTAATTCAACACCACTGCACAGTTGTCTTGTTTGCTTTGGCTCCAGCAGGGCAAACAGACCCCAAAAGTGTGCTTGCTAAAAGCCTGTGCACTGAGAACAGCAGTCACCTAAATTCCAAAGGCAGCCCCTTTCGAATGTAGCTGGCACAAGCACTGCTTCCTCATCTTGCCACGCTCTGTTTCTCTGTGTCTCTGAGGAATGAACTGAAAGGTTTCCCCAGTCACTGCAGGGGGGAAACTCCACAAACAGTGCTTACCCACCATCCCCATAACTTCTCACCATCAAGAGAGTGACACTGGGTGGAGTTGTAGGACCCATTACAGAAGATTAGTGACCAAACTCCTGGTGAGAGTCTAAAAAGAGCATGTGGGAGTGAACAGGCTGGCATTTACCTAAAAGACTTAGGACCTTGGGAGCAATAGGAGTAGCCTGTCTCATTAGAGATGACTTTTACCCTGAATTCCTGGTTGTCAACACATCTGCTGGTGACTTAAAGTGTGGGGTGAGCTCAGCTCCCCAAGTGCAGCCAGTCTTACCTCCCTGGCTTTTCCCAGGTATGGAAACACATGGTATTGCTTTACTTAAAGTCTCAGCTCCTTTACCTCTTAACAGCAGGCCCTTATCTTTCCCTGCCTTTTCACCAGAGAGGAGGCTGGGAACCCTCACACACCCTGACCTTCAGGGTGTGTTCAAGGTCTTAGAGTACAGCCAGGGCAGTTGGCACCAGTGTTAGGATCATGAGCCTTGGAGTGAGCCATGCCTGTGTTCAGATCCAGCTGCCACTGAAGTCTCTGGGCCTCAATGCCTCTGTCCATAAAACAGAAATTATGGTATGTACTTCCTAGGTTTGTCATGAGAATTCAGTGGGCTAAATATATAAAGCATTCAGGCCAGGGCTTGGTGCACATAATAGGCACTCAATAAATGATAACAAATAGTAGTAACAGTAATAGTCATATCTTTTAATAGTGTCTTCCATCCTAGTGGGTGTAGAGACCAATCCATCGTGCTTTGTTCCCCCTCCCCCCTTTAAGGGAGGTGGTGCAGTTTCTCTGTAAGTGGACCACACACAAGACTTCCTCATTCAACTCACGTGTCCTGAGTCACAGTTTGGAACAGCACTCTGCCATGGAGCATTGACCTGTGGTTAATAGAGGGTGTGTGTGTGTGTGTGTGTGTGTTTGAGAGAGAGAAAGAGCACATGGAGACAGGAAAGAGAGTCTAGGAGAGGCTCCCAGGGAAGCCAGGGGCTATAAGGAGTGATAAGGAGTGGGGTGTGAAGATGGGGCAAACCTCACATAGGCAGACCTGCTTCCCAGTTTTGGTTTACTACCGTTCCAGCAGGAAAAACAGAAAGCAGAAAGCTGAGGAGAGGCTTCTCCTGGACCACAAGAAAGAACAAAGCAGCACCTTTAACTCAAATAAGTATGACACTGGGTACCCCCAAAAAACCAGGTCCCTTGTAGTACAGGCTTTCACTAGGTCAGTATTCCAGACTAGGTCAGTATTCTAGTAACCCATTGGTGTCAGTGTACCAGTTAGTGTCCTTGTAAGAGGCTACATTCCACTTCTATGACTTTTTTTTTTTTTGGAGATTTTTTTTCAGTGCATTTGCCCATTTCATGATGAGTGACTTATGAATGCACCTGTCCACATCTCACTGAGTGTTCAGCAGTTTTTGACCAATAGTGGCATGAACCCTATGCCCCACCCTCCCTAGTCACCTGATCTCATCGTGAGCAACTTTTGTTTTCCTGAATGAAAAAAGTCTTCAAAAGGAAATATTTTGCCAACACAGAAGAAGTGAAACAAACAGCAGAAGCACTAAAAGGCATCAAGACTGATAAGTTCAAAAACTGTTTTGAGCAGTGGGAAAAGCATCTCGATAGGTGTATTACATCAAATAGAGAGTACTTTGAAGTGACTGAAGTTTAAACATGTAAGAATAAATACACAATTTTTAATTTAAAAATTCCAGGGTTTTCTGTGTCCCCCTTCATATGTGCAGAGAATGTACACAAATTTCTTTCTGGATACATTAGCATCTACATGCTTATTTAATCATGAGAAATGATGTACAATGCTGAATAATGTGCATAATCCATGCACATAATCATGCTATGGTTAAAGTCAGCTGACATCCATTGCAATCCAAACATGGGTGTGTATTCTTTTCCTGCTGAAACTTTGCACTTGTTGATCCCTCTTCCAGAACATACATTCCCAATCACCTCCTCTCTTCGTAGCTTCCTCAATTTTGCTCAACTTCAGGTCTCAGTTTATATTCTGCCTCCTCTTGGAAGCCCTCTGATATCTGAAACACAGGTAGCATGCCTCAACCCTGTCCCAAGGCACTGACATCAATGTGTCATCATCTGGCTACCTGGATATTCTCTAGCAAGACCCTGAGCCCCTCAAGGGCAAGGACTCTGTTTTATTTGGGTCTGCATTCCCAGCGTCTGGCACACGGTGGGTGCTCAAATATACTTACTGAATTCGTGTATATAATACCTGAGTTAATCAAATACTTGAGCTGATAAAAATCCTTGCATTTGATTCCTTGAAAGACAGCCTCTATCCTCAGGCAAGACTCTGAATCCTACAGAGGGGACTTGTTAAAAAACAAGCAAAGCAATTCATTTCTTCTGAGATTTCACAAATGTCACATTGACGTGCTATGAGCCCCCTCACAATGTCAGTAACTGCCAATTAAGTAAAACAAAACCCAGGTTGGAAACCAAAGTGCTTGGCTTAGGAAGGCAGTGCACAGTCACTTGTAGGTTCAGAGCTCAGTGCCCAGAGACCCCAGTCCCTGTGCCTGAAGCTGCTTGCACCTTCTACCTGGGGACTCACCCAGGGTGAAACTGTGAGACTGAATCCAATGAAAGGATTTGCCAGCTTTGTCAGATGAGGCACTTGAAGATCAACCTTAAAACAGACAAATTATCCTTTTCCATGCTCTCTGCTAACCTGCATGCTATGGTCCTCAAACTTTTAAAACAGGGGTCCAGTTCACTGTCCCTCAGACCATTGGAGGGGCG
>NW_007247157.1:302318-364813 GCF_000164805.1 Carlito syrichta | reverse complement strand
AAAACTATAGTCCGCCCCTCCAATGGTCTGAGGGACAGTGAACTGGCCCCCTGTTTTAAAAGTTTGAGGACCCCTGCATAGGTCATCATCACATTGGCCAATACTTGTCACATATTGTGTAAAACAATTTGTATGAATTATCTTTTTCAGTTTGCTTATAAAGTATAGCAAACTATAAAGTAGAAGGCATTATCATTCCCCCAAAGCACACAGAAAGATTAAGTCATACACTCAAAATCACATAGCCACCATGCGGCACACTAGGATCTGAACCCAAGCACTAACCACCCAGTCATCCTTCTCATGTAAAGACTGATCAGGCCTGTGATGAAAAATGCTAAGATCACCAACGACACGCATACAACCATCTTTCCCCAATGCTGAAACACTAGCACCCACAGACTCCTTTGGAAAATGCAGTGAGTATGTTTGGGATTGATAAAGGAGGGCTACCTACAGGGAGCGAATAAAGTCAGAGGAGCAGTGGGTAACCAGTGGCAGAATCAGAGACTCACTGAGACAAAGACCAGCCTCACTCCTTTGGGGGAGAAGCCTGGGCACTGATGACCCAGGAGTTGCCCAAATCCCCCTGAGAAAGCTGAAGCAGGAAACTGCAGACTGCCTCATGTACTAAATGCAAACCGCCTTCCTTGAATGTGTGCTCCTAAATGGAGATTAAATGCCAAAGGATATTTGCCTTGATGATCCTTTAGAGCATGAGTTTATTGATATAGTGAAGGTTAATGAAACAAATAATTGTGTGCATGAAAGCCAAAACATGGATTGCTAAACCTTTCCATTTTCATCTGCTATCATGAGCACCAGGCTTGGGTTCTTACCCAGAGTTTCACATCCATTAATTATTTCAGTGACTGCAGTTATCATTAATAAGAATTCAGCAATGTGTGCTATATCTTAATATTTGAAGCTTTCCTACCCATCAGTCAAGTGGAGGATGAACACTAGGGCGGACTGCAGCTCCCAAGCCCTGTGTTAGTTGAAAAGTGTGGAATGTGGCCTGCATGCCCAGCATCGTGCTGTGTGCTCCCCTGCCTCGCCTCAGTGAATTTCACAAAGGAATTGCACATTTTGATCCCTCTGTATGTCTTCACCAAAAGAAGCCACTGTCTTGGCTGGGCATGGTAGCTCATGCTTATAATCCCAGCATTTTAGGAGGCCAATGTGGGAGGATTACTTGAGACCAGGAGGCTTCTCTACTAAGAGTTAAAGAACTAACTAGGCATGATGGCTCACTGCTGTAACCCCAGCACTTTGGGAGGTTGAGGTGGCAGGATCTCTGGAACCCAGAAGTGTGAGGCTGCAGTGAGCTATGATTGTGCCATTGCATTCCAGTCTGGGCATGAATAATACTCTGACTAAAAAAAAAAAAAAAAGCAAAGGAAGCCACAGTCTCCTAGGTCACCCCTCAGAACCTGCACTCCATTCTCCAGAAGACTCTCATATCCCACCTCCCCCACTTCATCTTCATCGCCCCCTTTTCTTCTTCTCTAGATATCCTCTCACTTCACCTTCTGAAAGTCACATTTCCTCCTCAGTGAAGCTTCCAGGCATTGTTCTCTCCTCTGACGGCTGTCAACCTCTTGCTCTCTCTAAGGACTAGCTCCCCCAAGGATACAGCTTCCCCTGCTGCCCTCTCAAGTGGGGCTGGTTCTACTCCCACAGTCTTTGGAGCTCTGGGTTTAGAGATGGGATGACCATCCCCCTTGCCGTTCCTTGACACTTTCTTCTCTTCTCCCTAAGAACACTTACCTTTGAATCAGATTTCATCAGATTATGTCACTCATTATCCCTCATTGTTGGAGTCATTCTCTGTCATGGTTTTGGTTCTTGCTGGTTAAATTCTTGGTCCTTCAATGCATACACAGCTCATCTTTCTAACACCATGACTCAGTTTTATAGACTTTTCTCCTCTTGTGGTCTTATCCTCCACCCTACCTTAATCAACATGAGCCTACACTTACCATGATCAATAAATCCAAACTGTTCATCATCTAAGCATTGCATATCATACTCTCCAATTCCCAGTTCCAATTTTCCACCTCCCTGGACTCTTTCATGTCAATCTTTCTCCTTTCTTCAGGACCTCCAGCTCACTGATCTATCTTTTCCCTTTCTCTCTCTCTGTCAAAGACCTGTCTTCCCTCATACCAGCTTCAATACCATGGACTATCACTTTAATCACTCCCTCACATACAGCTCAGTTCCTCTGCCTCTCTCTTGATTAGCTAAAAATACAACCATGGTAAAATCTATCCTCCATGTTGGCATCTAGGAAAGTGAGTGTGGTTAGAAGAAAAACAACACATTGGTGGCCTCATTTTAAATTTATGGCCATGAACCTCAAGTGGGCTCTTACTGTTCTCCAGCAATCATGACTTGTTACCCCAATTCATTCATTCTTATATTTAAAAAAAAACTATTTCAAACCCCCTCTCCCCAAACTTCCGCCACCTCTTTCCCTATTCTTACTTTTGTTGTTGTTGTTGTTGTTGTTGTTTTTGAGTTGGAGTCTCACTCTGTCGCCCAGACTGGAGTGCAGTGGCCGCTCCCGGCCACCGCAGCCTCGACCTGCTGGTCGCCAGTGATCCTGCTGCCTCAGCCTTCCAGTAGCTGGAACTACAGGCGTGCGCTACCATACCCGGCTAATTTTTTATTTATTGTAGAGATGAGGTCTCACCAGGTTGCCCAGGTGGGTCTCAAACCCACGGGCTCAGGCAATCCACTCACCTCAGCCTCCCAAGGCGCGGGATTACAGGCTGACCCACCGAGCCCGGCTCCTATTCTTACTTTTAACTGATAATTTTGAATTTCTATTTCATAGACGAAAATAAAACAACAGGAAGAAAATGTCCACAGATTCCCACAATCAGTGCATCCATCTACAAGCATCCTCACCACATCTGCCCTTCCCTCCTGTTATTGTAGATAAATCATATGTGATTCTGTGTAAATTTATTCCTCTACCTATCCATCCAATCCTCTCTCATATATGCTACTGAACTACTGGATTAGTATAGTAATCTACTGATATAATATAGACAATGGCAGCGTAATTATCTACTGTAAAATTTCCATTGCATAGAAAATATCATGGTTTCTCAAGGGAGGGAGGCAGAGAGGAATGGAGGGAGAGAGGAAGAAAGCTTATTTTGATCATACTTCTTACATCAGCTTATCGATTTCTCTGCTTTCTTTTTTTTTTTGCAATAAAACTCCTCAAAAGAGCTGTCTATGTCACTGGCTCCAACACTTCTCTTAAGCCTTTCAGTTACACCCTTTACTCTCTCAGCACTGCTCCAGTCAAGGTGACCAATGACTTCCAATTTGCTAAATCCAATAGTCAACTCTCAGGTTTCTTATTTAAGGATGATATTATCAGCTCTACCGGAAAGTTGTGCTCATCTAATGAAATATTAAAGTGTTTTAAACACTTTTCTTGTAAACTGTAGGTTCAACTCTTTCTTAAGCAAACTCAGCCTAAATGTCAAAAGCAGAAACTTCTCCCAGGTTTACAGCATGCACACTTCTGCTTATTTATCTTCACTTGGATTTCAGTTGGAGTTTTTGATAAACATTCCTTCCCCATAACTGGTTGGATTTGGTGGGTGTGGATTTGAAGCTCCCACTCTTTTTAAGTGTTCATTATTCTGTATTATGTGGGTGTCTCCACAGCATCAGTCTGAAAAATTCATTGAACTTTTGACCAATCAGGCTAATGAGCTTCTCTTTCTCTTCTAATTTAAGTTTGTCAACAGCTTTTAAAAAGTTGGAGGGTTGGTCTTTTAAACCAAAGTCAAGCAAACTATATAATATCCTGAAATTCCTGTTTTGTCAAAACAATAGCCTCAGCACCAAAAGTTCAAGGTATCAGTATATCTTGATAGATTGTTTGGGGCCATCCTCCACATTAAGACCAGAAATTCACCTCAGTAATAAATGAACTTTTATGATTTATGGACCAAAAGGAAAGGGAAGAAATTCTTGGCTAACTGAGAACTTTTATGATTTATGGACCAAAAGGAAAGGGAAGAAATTCTTGGCTAAAGAATTTTAGTTAACATCAATGTTGAACCGAGAAAATAAATAAATACTAGATAAATATTCTACAAAACTGTTCAATGTACTGACTACTTAAAAAGCTCTGAGCCAATAATTTTGGATTAAAAGTCAGCAAAAAATTGTTGGCAACATTATGCTCCTAGAGATAATACTTTATAAATCCTCAATCCAATGTATAAGCATGCTTCTGAGCATCTTATTATCATCTTAATAAATGCATTTGAGGTAGGGGTTTATTCAAGGTCAATAATCCATATTTTCAGACAATATGCTTGTCTGTCTAGAAAATCCTAAGAAATCTACAAAGCAGCAATAGGTAAGCTTAGCAAGGTCAGAGGATATAAGGACAACACACAAAAACCAATCCTATTTCTATGTGCAATAATGGACAATTAAAAAGAAAATTAAAAAAAAATATTTCCAACAGCTAAGAAAGTGAAATATTGAGACATACATTTTATAAAACATATGTAGAATCTGTGTGTTGAAAACTATAAAACACTAATGAAAGAAAGAACACTGAAATAAGTGAAGATATAGACTATGTTCATGGTTTGAAGCATTCAATAGTTAAGATGTCAATTCTTTCTAAACTGACCTATTTAACACAATTTCAATAAAAATCTCAGCAAAATTTCTTACAGATATAAACAAGCTTATTGTTAAATTTATATGACAGGGAAGGGATGAGAAAAGCCGAGACAAATTAAAAAGGAAGAGCAAAGTTGAAAGGTTCAAAGTACCTCGTTTTAAGACAATATAAGACTACAAAAATATAGACAGTATTTGTGAAAAGATGTGCATATAGACTGATGAAACAGCAGAGAGCACAGAAATAGACTCATATAAATAGGGTCAGTAATTTTTGACAATTGTGTGAAAGCAACTCAATAGAGAAAGAGTCATTTTTTTTCAACAATTGAGGCTACAACAAATGGACATCCTGTGCAATAAAAGGTTATTCAACCTATACCTCATACCTTATACAAAAATTAACACAAAACAGGACCAGAAACAGTAGCTAATACCTGTAATCCCAGCACGTTGGGAGGTTGAGGCAGGAGGATTACTTGAGCCCAGGAGTTCAAGATTAGCCTAGGCAACATGGTAAGCTTTCATCTCTAAAAAAAATAAAATAAAGTAATTAGCCAGACGTGATGGTGCATGCCTGTACTCACAGTTACTTGGGAAGCTGCAAAGGAAGGATCCTCTGAGTCTAAAATATCGAGGCTGTGGTGAGCTGTGATCATGCCACTGGACTTCAACAGTTGCAGTAGGCAACATTGAGACCAAAACTCAAAAAAAAAAATATTAACACAAAGCAGGTCATAAACCTAAATATAAAACCTAAATTATAAAACTTCTTAAGGAAAACATAAGCAGACACACTTAAGACCTTGTATTAAGAAAAGATTTCTTAGTAGTGACATCAAAAGCATAGCCATAAAAGAAAAAATGATAAATTGGACTTCACCAAAATTAAAAATGTTTGCTCTTTGAAAGATACTGTTAAAAGAATGAGAAGATAAGCCACAGACTAAGAGAAATATTTACAAACCTTATCTCTTAAAAATGAATTTGAAAGACCTCTCAAAACTCAGTAACAAGGAAATAGTTCAGTGCTTTTTTAATGGATAAAGGATTTGAGTATACTTCATCAAAGAGGATACAAAGATGACAAATAGGCATGGGGAAAGATGTTCAACATCATTAGCCATAAGGAAATGTAAGGTAAAATCAAAATGAGATACCACAGCACAGAAAAGAAATCAACATGCAGGACATGGTGGTGTACACCTGTAATTCCTGCTACTCAGGAGACTGAGGCAAGAGGATCTCTTGAACCCAGGAGTTCAAGACCAGCCTGGGCAACATAGCAAGACCCTGTCTCTGCTTACAGAAACCAAGAAACAAAAAACTGATTCTAGAAAGTCCTCCTGTCTTGCCTAAACGTTCATATTAATATTGTAATAACATAATCACAAAGGTTGCAAAGTAATAAGGGAGGGAGGGAGGGAGGGAGGGAGGAAGGAAGGAAGGAAGGACAGAAAGAAAGAAAAAGAAAGAAAGAAAGAAAGAAAGAAAGAAAGAAAGAAAGAAAGAAAGAAAGAAAGAAAGAAGAGAGAGGGAGGGAGGGAAGGAAGGGCAAGCAATTGACAGTACCAAGTGCTGGTAAGAATATAGAGTGCTGGAATGCTCATAATTTGCTGGTGGAATGTAAAATGGTAGAGCCATTCCAGAAATAGATTGGCAGGCAGTTTCTTATAAAGTTAAACATGCACTTACCATATCCTCAGCAATCCCACTCCTAAGCATTTATCCTAAGGAAATTTTTTTTTAAAACTTCTGTTCACACAAAAATTTGTACATGAATATTTGTAGCTGCTTTATTCTTAATTGCCAAAAACTGAGAACAACCAAATGTCTTTCAATGAGTGAATGTATAAGCAAGCTGTTACATCCTTACAGTGGATGTGAAATAGAAGTTGACTTGATACAGGCAACAACATGAATGAATCCCAAAGCAAATAGACTGAAGGAAAGAATCTAGTCTCAAAAGGTTATATATTCTATAATTCCATTTATAAGACATTCTGGAAAAGCTAGACCTCTAGGATCTCTCTCTATGCCTAGCACAGCCACAGTTTGTGTTCCCAAGAAGTATTGATCAGCATGCAGCAGTTCCAGGACACTGAATGCAGGGCAAACTGACTAATGTTTTTACCATTCATCTATGCACTCATCTCAACAAGCTAAGAATGACTACCCCCCGCCCATCACTTTTTTAAAGAACAGAGTTGAGTGTGTTCTAAAAAGTGATAAAGTAAAGAAGACCTACACAGAGAAGTTCAGCGAGATGGATGGCAAGGTCTACACTCCTGTAACCTACACTACTGGTTTCTACAAGTGTCATCAGCATTGACAAGACCAGAGAGAACTTTCATCTGACCCCTGGCACCAAAGGTTGCTTTTCTGTTCATTGTATTACTTGCGAGGGGTCAAATGTAAGTTGTGCAAAGTGAAAAAGATCTTTGTGGGCACAAAAGGAATTCTTCATTCAATGGGCCACGGTGTTCATACTATCCAGTCCCCTGAGGGCCTCAGTAAGGTGAACAACACCATTCAAATTGATTTGGAGACTGGCAAGATTATAGATTTCATTCAGTTCAGTGCTGACAACCTGACATGGAAAGGAACAGTATGATCATCAGAGATGAAGAGAAGTAGACAGATTCAGGGTATATTCTTGATACGTGGGTTTGATCTGGAGTTCAAGAGGGAGAGAGAGAGAAGAATCAAGGGTTTATTCAGTTTATTATTATTATTATTATTTTTGAGTCGGAGTCTCACTCCATCACCCAGGCTGGAGTGCAGTGGCATGCTCACAGCCACCCCAGCGTCAACCTGCTGGGCTCTGGAGATCCTTCTGCCTCAGCCTTTCAGGTAGTTGGAACTATAAGCACGCACTACCACACCTGGCTAAATTTTTTTGATTTAATGTGGAGACAAGGTCTCACCATGTTGCCCAGGCTCGTCTAGAACCCTTGGGCTCAGGCAATCCTGTCTCCTTGGCCTCCCAAAGTGTTGGGATTACTGGCTTGAACCACTGCGCCCGGTCCAGGATTTTTTTGTTCTTCTACCCATGGGTCAGTCTTGCTCCCACTCCAGTAATTAAAAATTACAAGGGCAGGAGATCAGAAGTTTGAAATCAGTGATCAAAATGAAGTGGCAACATTAATAAAAATTGTCATTTACAAACTTTGTTGGTATTATTAATTCTTAAGTACTTAGCTTTTTGTTTTTTATTTGTTTTTTATTATTAACTATAAGCATTTAGCACTATTTTGGTATTGAATTATCCCAATGACTATATGATATGTATATTAGTACAGATGGAAAACTGAGATGCAAAAGTATTAAATGGCTTACTCAATATCTCAGTTTTGCTGGCAAGTAGTAAAACAGGAGTTCAAACTCCAGGTCTTTCTGATTTCAAAACCTGCATACTTTACTATGCAATAGAATCTGTGGGGGATTCAAATATTCATAGGCCTACCCACCTTCTGTTTTCTCATGTGAGTTGAGAGTCAGCCCCAATTGAGCCTCTTGTTTTTAAAGTATGCCAAGTAGAAAGAGACATGCTGCTCACCAGGAAGCAACAGAATTTGGAGAGAGAAAGAAACAGGATTTGGTAGAAATAGTGAAATTGATGAAAAAAGGTCAGAGTATGGATAGATTTGTCAAGTAGACCTGGCAGGATTTGTTACCAAATTATATGTGGGTTATAAAAGGAAGATAGGAATCAAGGATAAAGCCATAATTCAAAAATTTTTAACTGAAACAACTGAAAGAATGGGGAAGACTCAATAAGGTGGAGAAGACTGGAGCCAGAGTTAGTCTTGTAAAGTTTAAAATGCCTACTAGACATCTGGGTGGAGATATCTAGCTGGCAACTGGATAGAGGAGCCTTGAATTCGGGGGAGAAGGCTAGGTGAAAGATATACATTTTAGCTTCATCAGCATAGGGGTGGTAATGAAAGCCATGATGTTAGATAAGATCAATAAGGTAATGAGTATAGCTACATAAAAGACGAATTCCAAGGATTGGACATGTCTTTAGGGAATTCTAAAATTAATATGTAAGACAGATGAAAATGAATCAGCAAAGAATACAAAAAGTAATCACTTAGGAAAAAGATAAGCACAGAAGAGTATGTTATTCTGGAAGTGAAGTGATGAATGTGTATCAAGGAGGAAAATTAATCACCTGTGTCAAAGCCCTTGACGGGTCATATGAGATGAGAACTGAGAACCAATCTTGAATTAAGCAACATGAAAGTCATCAATAACTCTGGCAAGAACAGTCACAGTGGAGTCAGTAGGAGTGAAACCTTATTGAATGGGACAAGAAAGGGAGTAAAGAGGGCAACTGGAAACAATGAGTGTAGACAACTCTATTGTGGAGTTTTGCTAGAAAATTGGTGTAGCAATTGAAAGGAGAAGTGGGGTCATGGGAAGTTTATTTTTAAAACAATAGAAATAATAGCACGTTTGTATGATGAGCCAGTAGGGAAAAGGAAAAATTGACAATGCAGGAGAGAGAAAGGAAGATTGCAAAACCGTGTCCTTGAGTAGATGAAAGAGGCTGATACCCAGCATATGAGTGGAGGGGTTGGCAGTAGAGAGGAGCAGAGACAGTTCATCCATAGCAAGAAGAGAGAACAGAGAGTGCAGGAGCACAGATGCACGTAGACAGGTATACATGATAGTGTGAGCTCGTGGATCTTCTCTTCTGATGATTTCTATTTTTTTTGATAAAATAGGAAACAAAGCCTCATCTGAGAGTTAGGAGGAGAAGGGGATGTTAGAAGACTGAAAAGAGGAGAAGGTATGAAATCTTGTTTAGGAAAGTGAGAGAGTAAACCACACAAGTGCACTAAGAGGACTGGTGGAATCAAAAGATTGCTGAACTTGGGATCCCAGAAGGAGCGATCTGGATACATAGAGGGAGGGAGACTTGAAGTTGGGGTCATGAAGGATCTGCAGTTGTTGGAAATAACTTAATTATTGAGAATAGCTAAGAAAGTAAATGGTTGAGTTTAGGTTGAGAATGAGGTCAGTGGAAAAGGGGCTGTTGAAAAAGAAAGGGTAATATGAGTGTCATCTCCCAAGATTTTGAAGCCACCAAGAATAATAGAAGCAGTAATGTTGGGAGAATGACAGTGAGATAGGAACTAAAACTCCAAGAAAGGAGAGAGGGTGACCCAGAGATCAGGGACAAATATCAGGAAGAGAGTGGATTTGACCTGCTGCTTTATCTCTCTGAGTCTTCATTTCCTCATCTGTAAGTTGAAAATGGCAATAGTCCTCCCATGGGGTTTTTATAAGTATTGAGTGAGATGATGTAAGTTATTATTCTTGTTGTTATTCTTGGTGGTTTCAAAATCTTGAGAGATGACACTCATATTACCCTCTCTTTCTCAATAGCCCCCTTTCCAATGACCTTATTCTCAACCCAAACCCAGTCGTTCACTCTCTTAGCTATGATGCAGGTAGTGCACCTGTTGCCTATTAGAACTGACAGACTTTGATACTCAGAAATATTAAAATTTGTAAAGGGCACCTGTGAAGTCTTGGATATGTATCTCATCTACTTTCAACTACAATGAGAAGTGTGTCTTGGAAGGCTCACTGAACTCAGAGCGCACCCAATATATAATCGTCATCATGATTCCCCAGAGATATTCACCTTTGGCCCTCTCTGGTACCATCCATGTCCATGTCATCTCCTCCCTGGAACCCTGGGTTCTCTCTATCCCCTCCAGCCATCTTCAGACACAAAAAGGCGTATTGCTTTCCAGCCTGAGTGTCTTAACACAGAAGGCAAAATGCAAATTACCTGCTCTGGCTGCTCTGGTGTCTACCCTTTAGATGGCAGGCTGACTGGCTGGCTGAAAGAGCTCAGGAAAGTGACCATCTCTAATGAAGAGGCAACTTCTGTTTTGAACTGTGCTGAACTAAGACATCTGTGGAGGCTCTAGGCAATATAGCCTGACTTGCTCTTAGCTCAAGAAGTCTGGGCAAGCTGGGTCAAGCCCTTTCCACTTCCTTCCCTGTGCCCATCCATGCCTTCAACCCTAAGCAGGAGTTTCCACCAAGAGATGAGGTCTGCTCCAGCCATCAGGGCAGTGTCTGTTTTACAAGTAATAGGCATTAACATTCAGAGCCTCCCTTCTCTCAGGAAGTTAAATAAAGTTAATAGGGTGAGGGATGGATACTTAGGAACCCAAGTTGCAGCAGAGGTACTGCCAGAGTTGAAGGGGTCCATGTGGCGAGGTGACCCACCTTGCCCTTGTTGCTGAATCTGGTGCACCTTGAGCCTCCCACCTCTGGCTCATCAGTGCTTTGCAGAATATCGTAGCCAGGACAAGCTGAGCAAGTATTACTCAGCATTACTCTTGTGCATGCCTGAAAGTGGATCCCCGGCCTCCTCTACCCTCACGCTACTCAGAGACCTGGCTTGTTCACTGCTAGTTTTTCACTGTAAGCTACATAGTAGGTTTTCAGTGACAAATGGAAGAATGATGGATGGGTGGATGTTAGATGGAGGAGGACAGAGCATAGCTCTTTATCTTGCCACCTGGCCCTGTGCTAGGTGCCAAAAACCTAGAACACTCCATGTGTCTTACCTGAATTTCTCCCTCTGACAATCTGCCTAAGCTAAGTGGTTGTTTTTCTACCCAAAATTTCTGGAACTCTCTTCTTCTACCTAAATTATAGATAAAAATGAAGGGTAGCCACTCTCATCAGAAAATATTTTCTTGATCCTTTTCCTTTCCACAGTAAACAAGCATTTACTTTCCTCTTTCTCTAATACAGAGTGACATTTTGATGTAGCAGTCCTGGAAGGAGACTTGAATCATTAACTCAGAAAAATGACTGAGCTTTTGCAGTGTGCCAGCCTCCCAACCTATTTGCTAAGGAATCTGGGTTTTGGAAAAGCAAAACCACACTCCTATTTGCCAACTACTATTTGCCAGTCTGAGGGTTGTTGACATTGATTAACATTGAAAGTGACATTTAGTTCTTGTGTAGTTTCTGAATAGACTCGTTTCAACTAAGAAATCAACAAGGAGGCCTCGAAGGGAAAATATTTTGGGGAGTATTGGTATGAGGTGACATGAAACATTCTTCTGTCCTACATTTTAGATCATTTTCTGGAATGTAAGCAGTCTGTTTGGGAGAGAAAGAAGTTGGCACGTCACTAGGAAAGGAAGTCAGCCTCTCAAAGATATTCAGAAAGGTATACCTAGGAAAAGGGAGAGAGAAATCCAGGGGCAACTCATTAAAAAATGAAAGCATCACCACAGCAAAAGGTCAAGGGCTAAAAATGTTTATTCAACAGACAGGTAATTTAAGGAGCCATGATTTACCATACAAACGGATTTGTAGTAAGAAATGGATCCTGCTAGATTCAAACCACAATCGATTTTTAAATTTATAATTTACAAGCAGATTTCCTGGCACATAAAAAAAGCACACGGTACATATTTTTTCCATAGCTTAGCATATCAGTCATATCTTCCCAGTAATCTTCCTGTGTGCAGCAGTCACCATTATAGGTTGTTTGTAAATAAGTGAGATGCTAATTCCATTATCCTGAAAAGTTCATGTCCTCATTATTCCTCCCTCAGAATTGACTCGGAATTGGGCATAGAAAACTGCTTCCTTGAAAGAGCCCAAGACAGACATTCAAATCACCAAGACAGCAAAGTTAAAAGAGAGATTCCTGGGCCCCAATCCCAAGTATTCTGACAGTGAGTCTGGGTGGGGTCTGAGAATCTGCAACTTTAGCATGCACTCAATGTGACTCTGATACAGGTGGCCCACGAACCACATCTTGACAAATACTGCCTTAGAGAAGATATCCTCTAGGTCCTCTAGGTTGTGTGACAAGAGAAATTGCCCTACTTCTGGATCCAGCACAGTCCCTTTGTTTCCAATGTGCTCCGTAAGCCCACACTTGGCGAACGGTTGCTGATGGACACCGCTGTGCTGGGCAAGCCGATGTGTGGGCCTCAGTGTGACACACCCTGATTTCTCTTTATTCTGTTAGAACGATTACAGGAAGTTATCTATGCAATGCAAGGATTTTGTGGTGGGCGTGCTGGACCTGTGCCGAGACACAGAAGAGGTGGAGGCGATTTTAAATGGTGATGTGAACTTCCAAGTCTGGTCCGAGCACCACCGTCCGAGTCTGAGCCGGATCAAACTCGCCATTAAATACGAAGTCAAGAAGGTAAGCTTCCCCACCTTTCCTGGCCTTCCCACCTCTCCTTTTCTCGCAGGGCTGCTGGCCTCGCTTTGTGCTCATGCATATTCTAGTTCCCATAAGGTGACTGTGATGACACCTGAATTCCCTCTAGACAGGGACCTGTCAGTCTTGCAGGGCTGCTCACATCCCCTCTCACCACCCCCTCCCATCCCAGCCTCCAGCCAGGAGAGAGTCAGTTCATGAGTGGGTCTTGTACCTGGAGAGCAGAAGAGATCTTTAGCCTCCAGCCTGCTGGCAAAGACAGCGTCACAGATCCCTCTCAATAAACGTGGCTAGCTGTGTAGAAAATGTTTCGGTGTAGAGGGCATGGTTGAGGGAGGCTTAGAGGAATTTCACTTCAAAGGCTTAAAAATCCTTAGTAGGAATCTAGTGCCACCTCCTCAATAGACATCAAGGTGTCTTTAGTGACTATGGTCACTATTGGCCTTTAGACCAGTGTCGTGGCTGGTCAGATAGAGATCCTAAGGAGCAAAAGTCCACTTTTTCCACTTTTGGTGTGCTCTGGATTCCTTAGCATCCTCTCTCTTGCTGGATGACATCATTCACCCGGATGGAAACTGGACAGTTCCAAAGATCCATGAATTTAAATACCAATGTGCCTCCCACGTAAGCAAGGTAGCTGATCAGTCTTCAGGGGATATTATTTTTTTCAGTTATTTCACATGACAAAAATTGATTGGTGTCTTTAATGCCCCCAGATTGGCCTCTGGACATTTCTCTTCTTCCTTGATTATCTTAATTTGTGCCTTTAACAACCACACTTATTCTGTGGAATTCATCCAGAGAGAGTTTTCAAGTTTGAATAACCTTCCTTCCCTTTTACTTCAATAATAATCACAAATTTTAAGAAAATAGCTTTTCCCTAAGACTCTGACCCTAAAGAAAACACTCTAAAGAAATGTGGCCTTAGAGATTAATATTAGAAAGCATAGAGTTGTTGGGGGCTAGGGGAGTCAGGTTGCAGTTTCAAGTACAGTACAGTCCTACTTGGATTGCTCAGGGGAACTTACTTTTGAGCCTAATCCAGGAGGTCACTGAGGCTTGTCACCAAAGCAATCACTTCCTGAAGTTGCTGAGATATTCATGCCCTTGGGGTTCAAGCACACTCTGTTGTAGAAACTGTTTGACAATGGTGAAGATGAGCTTGAGTTTCCAGAACTACAAACATTTTCTTCCTTCCCCAAGCCAGATTACCCTCCTGTCTTCCTGCACAAGGTGAAGGTGAAGATGTTTTAAAAAAAAAAAAAAAAGGAAAAAAAAGATGCTTAGAATTTTCAGATTTACATTCACAGTTTTGGCTATTTATGAACAATTACAACAGTTCTTGGCATGCAGGCATTCACTATTTCTCTGAAACATAAATTCAAATCTAGTCCCTCACCTCATAGCAACATATTCCCTCTCATGACCAATTACCGAGTTCAAAATGGTCCTGGTGATAAATGAGAAGGAAAAATGAAAGCTTCCATGAACATGATGGCTTAGGTCAAAATAAAAAGATTTCATGAAGGAAGTTATTGAGTCTAGTGGTATTTGCCAATTAAGGGGGTCATAGAGGTCTCAGGAAATGGCCATTATGAATGTCAAGTGTCTGCTGCAATCCATAGGTAGGAAGATGATAAATGACCTACATAAAATTCCAGACTTGCTCATTTCAAAAACCTCCAAAGGATACATTTCCTCAAACCTTATATGTCATCATGAGACAGCTACAGACATGTAGCTCTCCTTGACACTTATTCTTCATGAATTTCCAGTGAAAAATACCTAATATTTAAAATTCTTATTAGTATTACAACGGGCTTTCATTTTTAATTTATGAACCTGAGCATGCTTGCGTGGGAACAACCTAACCCTGAGTATTTGAGTTATGAAATGACTAGCAACAAGGCCTATCTACAAATACTTTGCCTTTTATACCTTAGATATATGCAATATATCTATAGCTATATCTATGTCTATATCTATGTATAATCTCATGAGCCTCGAGGCTAGAATATAAAACCATAAAACATTTCTAAGGTTCTACATACATGGTATAAAATCAACTTATTAATTCAGTGATTAAAGCAAACTAATTTGTTTTGGCAGTTCCATGGACTTCTAATAGGTTTTAACTTAAAAACAAAGGGGGGTTACCTATGGGGTACAATGTTATTATCTGGGGAATAGGCTACCTGAGGCCCAATACCCACCACTACACTATATGTCCATGTAACAAACATTCATGTGTACCCCTTGACTCTAAAATAAAAATGGGAAAAAAGGGGGAGAAGTTTTGTGTTCAAATAATTTTGGAGACCTTGACTTAAACAGATTCGTTTGCTCAAAGATATTGCGGAGACTTTACTATGCACTCTCTAATAGAAGGGTAAATAAGTACTACTTGGCTACAAAACTTCATTTCTCATAGTGAAACTCGTTTCCCATGTATCAGCCTTAAGATCTCTAATTTAGAGTAAGCATATGTGACTATGAAATGCCTGGATCTGAATGAAATAGATGCTGCTCTGTGACTGGAACTATACCTGGACTGTGTCTCTCATCTGAATATTTACCTCACTTCAGGCATCACCTTAATGCCTGATCGTCTGACTGGGTCATAGCCCAGCCTCCACTAAGTGAAGACAAGTCTCCCCATTGTGACACAAGGGAGCACCGGGTAAAAGGGAAAAAATCCTGAAATGTGTGTCCAGAGACCAGACTTCTAGCCTGATTCCATTAACTGTGCAGTCTTGGACAAGTCACTGAAGCTCTCTGAACCTCATTCCCCACTGCAAAATAGACATACAAGCTTTTGCTTCAGAGTTTTTTGTGAACTTTCAAAAGAACCCAATACAAGAGGAAATGCTTTGGAAACCAGAGTCCTTTGCAGCTCCACAAGAAAGCATCATTGCTGTAAGTTAGTGATTACCCCCTTCCTTGGGACTCAAGGGGTCCCCTTCCCTCAGAGACATTCTCTAGCTTGTTCTTTGTTATCTCATCAGAGAATGCTAGAACTATCTCTCTGGGTAAGGATACCACCCACAGAGCCTAAAATTCCTCCCCAAAATACCAAAGGCCTTGTGAGGATATGGTTGTTCTCCATTACTTCTGCCTTAAGAGGGTAACTTAATGACCCCAATGACCCAGGTGGGTGTTTCATCTGAAATGTTAGCAATGGTGTTTGGGAGGCAGTGTTGGAGATGTGGCTAAGAGGGTGCCCACTGAGGCCAGTCTTGGGTCCAACTATTTATGAATGGGGTCATTTGAGCAAGTCACTTAGTCTCTGTGTCTCACTTTCCTCATCAGTCAAGTTGGAATAATAATTCCTACATCATAGGGTTATGATACGAAGCAAATGGGATAAGGTATGCTTGCCTCAAACATACCTGTCCCTCAGCAGCTGATGGGCATAGATGCAGCACGATGAACATACTCATTGCTTGGGCTTGCGGTTAATGCCACATTACTTCAAGGCATTTCTGTTATTCACTTCAGTCCATCCCATCCCATCTAGGCCACAGTGCTTTCAGAAGTCAAGATCATCTCATGAAGAAGCAAGATCGGACCTTCTCCCCCATGCTGAGTCACACCTAAGCTCAGAGGGATCTGCTTGGGCTTCACAGCTAAAAAAAAAACCCGATCTTTCCAGCTTTGGCTCACAACCTTCTCTGCAAACAGACCTTGGCCTTCCCCTTCAGGGCCATTTTGCCTAACAGACACCTTGCTGTCTTCTCCATCTCTCTCAGTCTCTGTCCCCAGGGAATCATGCCTAAATATCCTTCTCAAAGGCTTTTTTCTCCCACTGCATAATCAGCTCTAAATAAATGCTTAGGGGGCTTCCAGCCCCACCAACTGGAAGGGCCAACCAGCCCTCTGAATCCCAGTTTAGGCCAAGCTGGATCCAGGCTCAGTTTCTTCACGCTGTTGTATTAAAGAAATAATATTCCCTATGATTTTCATTGATTTACTCACTGAGGAGATCATAAAGGAAACACAGTGCCTGGCATGGCATGCAGTCAGTGCTCAGTGGTCAGGCACAAACACCCAGATATAACCCTTGGCACTCTATTCAACTTGTCTAATGTGAGACACACTCCCATTTCTCCCTCACTCCCCTCTATTGCTCCTCATCTCTGGGTTTACAGGAATGATCTTTTCCCTTCCTTCCCCTGCATCATCTCCTCCTCCTTCCTGATTCCTGCCTTGTTGAGGATCAGGTGTTGGGCCAGTGCCTCTGACCTCATCCTATTTCCTGAGAGAGAACTGTGTGGGTATCACCTCACTTGCCAAAGGAGAGTGAGATAGAGACTCAGAAAGTCCTGCTTTTTGATAGAGACCTTACCTCACCTGTGGAAGAAATGGAGCCTCTTTTGGACATTACTAGGCAAAGGCCTGCTACTCAAAGAAAAAACAAGAAAAATACATGAATTTTTTCCCCAAATTTATTACTCCCATTGCAGAATGCATATCGGTTACCAGGCAAGATGGCAGTGTAGTATCGTGAACAAGGGTAGTTAGTTCCATCTGACAAATTGTTTTAGCCACCACCTACAAGCTCTACAGACACTGAGCTCAGCCTGCCAGGAAACTCAAGGTGACTAAGACACAGTCTTACCCTCTCAAAGATTTATCTGTCTAGTGGGTGAGATGGGGTATGTTCCCATGACTAACAGAAGAAGCCTCTGTGAGGGGAGCAGGAGAATACGTAGGGGATTCCTTGAGTGCTTCACTAACTGAGCAAAGTAGCATTCACAGCTGTGACCTCTTTCAGACTTCCCGGTAGCCCCCTGTTCTAGCATCCTGGGATGCAGCTAGATCTGGGGGACTCTGGTCATGGTGCCAGTCATCTTTCATTCCAACTGAGGCTATATTCACTCCCCTCAAGAAGCAGCTCCATTCCTCCCAAGTTTTCCAGTTGCTGACACTTCGAGGTGCTTCTTCCTGGCTCTGCCAAGCATCCTGGGTTATTCCTGACTCAGAACTCTAGTCTCACTTGAAATAAAGACCTGGGGTAGGACTTTGGGCAGGGGAGAAAGAATGCAGATGGTGGGGAGTACCTCAATAGCCCTCCCAGTAACATAATACCCTTTTTCTTCACACTGCTATCTTAAGGAAATAATATTCTCTATGATTTTCATTCATTTACTCACTGAGGAGTTCATTCTTGCTCTAAAAGTGAAGTGAAAAAAATTAACTAGACCCTAGAATTTCAGAGGTAACCTCTGGGGTGGAGAGGCCATTTCTGGCAGAATGAACATGTTCAAAGCATGTCCAAAGGCCCTGTGGTGAAAAAAGACATTGGGTAGGCAGAACTGAAAGTGAGTGTGGCCAAACTGGGCCTCAGGAGGGATGTGGATGAGTCTAAAGAAGCAGACAAGGACCAGACCATGCAAAGCCTTATAGACCATGCTAAGAATGTTATCCTTTTTTTAAAAAAAAGAATAACAGGAAGCCATTGAAGGACTTTAATAGTGAGTGGTTGTAAGATTAGGATTACTGGAAAGACAGCTTTTCCTCTGTGAAAGGCTGGATGGCAAAAAGGGTGGATGAGGATACAGCATATTTGGTGAGGGAAAGGGAGAGCATATTAATCAAGATAGGCTATTAGTCTGTGTTGACAAATAAATCCAAAGGTGATGTGGCTTTTAATTTGTTGCTCATCTTGTTTCTATCTTGGAACTGAGTTCACTCAGGAACCCAGGCTGATAGAACAGTCGCCCTCTCAGATGTTTCCAGCATGCCAGAGGGACATTCAGCTCTGGGAACTTCAGCACAGCAATTGCATGCTTTCTCTTGGAGGTGACACACATTTTTTCCACTTTCCACACATTGTAAAGGGTTAGTCATGCCTCCCACCTCATCCTAAGAAGGACAAGGAAGTGTAATCCTGTAGCATGTTTGAAAAAAGATAAATCAGAACTATTTGGCAGCTATCATGAATGATTACTATAGGAGCAAAGTTGAGGAAATTCTTATTAATACCTTCAACTTCTTTGTAAATAGGGCACAGAATCTCTCTCTGAGATAGAAGGCAGTCTCAAGAAAGTAAAAACAAAAATATATTTGGAAAAAATTATGAAGAAAATGGTGGGAGAGGGAGCTGAACAGCAGGTCCGGTAGGCCTGCCAAGACTAGGGATTTTAAATTCTTTGGCAATAGTCTAATAAAAATGAAAGATCTCCGAAAAGGATGGTAACACTTGAAGTCAGTGTCCTCCATAAACCTCAGTTCTCTGCTGTCAACTTCATTTCAGGATACTTTCATAGACGTGAGCCAGGAGTACACAAAATATGCCCACAGGGTGCAGCGCCATGGAAGGTTCTTCTCAAGGAAGAGTACCAAGGAGAGAAGGGCAAGTTTAGAGGGTTGGGAGGTAGGGGACCATTTCCACCCACATCACTGTCACACTGAAGTTGGGCAGTGCCTCTAGCCTCATCAAAAGTCCTTTGCCTTCTCTTTTCCTTAAAGGACCATCTTGTACACATTTTATAATCATGCCCTAAATGGGCTCATTTTTCTATATGGAAAAACTCCTAGGAAAAGAAAATAGAACTTGCAGGGTAGTAGTGTAGTGTTATGGCCTGACTACTTAGGTTCTCTGCTTCCTAAATACGTGACTCTAAACAAGTTTATCTGCTGGCCTGCAGGGGCCTCACGGACACAGTGGACACTGCTCCAGCCCTACAGAGCCTTCTGGCCTAAATATGTGCTCAGGGAGGGAGCAATGCCCGGCAGTAGATGCACAGCTGGCTGATATCCTCTCTCTAGTACAGCGATCATGGGGAGGAACACTGGAGAGAGGAAAATGCCCTCTGCTGGGTTCTGTTTCATTTCCTCTGTCTGCACAAAAGGCCAGCGAGCAGAGGGAATTTGGGGACATTGGGGCTTTCTAGAGGACGTCTGAGAGGCCAGTCAGACACTCACATGCCCTGAGCAGACATTCTCCCACTGTGTTTTCCTGCTGAGGCATCGTTTTAACAGATGCTCAGAGTTAAGAAGATCAGAGTTGTCACAAACACAGTCTGGCTGGTCAGGCACTCCCCCAAACGGCACCACAGGATGCCCGGTAGCTGCCAAACACTGCTGAAATCCACCAGTGTTGAGAGCATCAATCATCCTCCTCTTTGGGGATTCCTCTAAGCACTTCCATGCCTCCAGCCTGGCCACATGGTGCAAAAATGATCAATATCCATTAATCTCCTGGCTCAGAAGGACTATCTTTTACATGAGGAAGTTTTGTTTTTCTCAAGTAACAAATCTTAAGAGAGGGAATAATCCCAGTATATATGCATGTATGTATGTAAATATGAATCATGATCCCTCTTCTGCCTGGAAAACCTCCCAGAAGAAAAATAGAACCTGCTGGTCAGCAGAATACTGTTGTGGCCAAGAGCCAGACTGCCATGTCCAAGTCCCAAGTTCTTCACTTACTTGATATGTGACTTTAGACAATTTATTGGAACTCTGGGCCTCAGTTTCTAATCTACATAATGGGAAAAAAATTGCAGTACCTGATAAGCAATAGTCAGGGTTTGTTGACACACACAGTGTACCTAGAACATGGTAGGTGCATAATAAATTAGTGAATGGAAGCATTTACCATATTGGTTTTATAAGCAGACCTACGCTTACGGCTAAATCAGCATTCTCAATCTAGCACTATTGACATTTTGGGCCAGAGGATTCCTTGCGGTAGGGACCATCCTGTGCATTATAGGATGTTTTGCAACATCCCTAGCCTTACCCACTAGCACCCTCCCCGCCAACTTGTGTCAGCCAAAAATGTCTGCAGACACTGTCTCTAATGTCCTTGGATGGAGGGGAGGAACAAAATCATTTCCTGTTGAGAGATTCTGGGCTAGTTTTCAGGATCTAGGCTATAACCCCTTAACCATAAGTCCCTGAAGGCAAGGATTGTAATTATCCAAGGATGCATTATATCTCTCTAAACCAGTGGTTCCTAAACTTAGCTGCATAAAGGAACCACTTGGGTGCTTTATAAGAAACACCAGTGCCTCAGAGAAACAAATACCACGTTACCTAATTTATACATGGAATCTAATAAAATTGAACTCGTAGATGTAAAAAGTAGAATTATGGTGACCCAAGATTAGGGACTGGGGAGGATGGGAATAAGGAGTTGCTGATCAAAGAGTACCAAGTTTCAGAGAGACAGGAAGAATAGATTTTGAGATTTATTGCACACTCTGTGACTATAGTCAATAATAATGTATTCCATCTTTCAAAAAAAGGAAGAGAGTGAATTTCAGTGCCTTACCATGAAGTATGATAGGTAAGCAAGGTGGTGGATATATTAATTAGCTTGATTTAATCATCATATATTATATGTATGTATCAAAACATCACATTGTACTCCATAAATGTATACAACTATAATTTGTCAAAAAAAAAAATACCTGTGTCCCACCTAAAGAGTTTCTAATCCAATTCGTCTGAGTAGAAGCATAATAACTGGCATTTTGTAAAGGCTCTCTGGTGATTCTAAATATTGTAAAGATGGAATTCCTGGAAGGTGAAATTTCTCTTGGTTCATCTTTGTCTCTGCAGTCTGAGAAAAGGATACACCCTGCACGTAACATACACCCTGCATTCAGAGGAGGAGCATAAATCCTCTACTGCTCTCCAAGAAATAGATGCAAATCAGATGTATTTATTGACCCAAAGTAGAAAGAACAAGATCTATTTTCAAATGAATAAATGAATAGACAGTATGTTCAGTGGGAAGGGAGGCTTTCATGCTTCTCCAAATACCTGTAGTTTTTCCTTGTGATTAAAAATCTATATAAAGGATCCAGATGATGTTCCAGGCTGGCCCTAGAGTGTGGAGCCATTGTCACCTTTCTCTCTATTGCCAACCTTGTGTCTCTCTGGAGTTTGTAACTCTAGAAATGAGCTCTTACTATCCAGGGAAGCCCTAACATTGTCTCATAGGTGGAGCAAACATGTGAGTGGCTTCTAGGTGGCCCTGCACAGCCAAGGAGAGGCGGTGGGGCCTTTGCCTCCAAAGGGATGCTCAAATCACTGAATCCTCCACAGTGGGTCTCAGGAGTACACCCTCCACGCGCCAGCCTGAATTGCTGCCCCATCCCCACACTCTGCCCAACTCAGTTTTGGAGGGTGAGTGGGGACAGAGTGCTTTTTGCTCCTCTTTGCCCTCCTTCAAGTATGCTGCAAATCATCTTACATGACTTTCTCTAATGAGCAGCTGCTGCTGTGAATTTGCAAAAAAGATTTCAGATCCTCAAAGTGAGGGCTGTCTCAACAGGACAGAAGACTATTGCCTTTTAGCTATTTTTCTCTTTTGTTCAGCTCTTTCAATGCATAAATAGGTACGTGAAAGAATAATCCTTTCAAGCATTTTTCTTCCTCTCGGTTATCATGTTTCCTAGACACATAGCCTTAACTTATGTAACCATTATTTTATTCATTATGTCTGTGTTTGCTAAGACAGTCAGAGCCCGATTACTATTACATCCTGACGTAGAGGTTAACAGTAAGAGAGGCATTTGAGAAGCATTCAGAGGAGGAGCATAAATCCTCCATTGCCCTCCAAGAAATAGATGCAAAATGGATGTATTTATTGGTCCAAAGTAGAAAGAACAAGAAGATCTATTTTCAAATTGTCACTTTTATCCCAAAGTCAAACAGATCTTAGAAATTAGTCTCCCCCAGGACCTGTGACTAATTCCAATAATTAAGCTAAAGACCAACTATACATTTTTATCTCATTATTTCTGTTATACATGCTTACATATGGATTCAGAGTTTTAATGAGCATTTGATCTTACGTATATTCTGCCTGTTGTATACCAAAATGCATTACTCTTTTATTAACATTTATCTACCTAAGGTCACTTGCAAATTTTCTTGATGGAAGGGGAGTTTTATAAGTATAATTATAGATGAAAATTTTTACTTAATTTATGCTTTAATTTATGTAATTCAAGCCATAGTCATAACTTGCCTGGGTGATTACAATAGCATCTAACTGCTCTACCACCACTTTTCTCTTCTTTCTCCCTTCTACACACACACACACACACACACACACACACACACACACACACATACACACCAGTCAGTGATTTTTTTTAAGTAATCAAATCATGTCTTGTCCCCGCTTAAATCTCCCATCTAAGAATGAACAAGCCAGGCACAAACTCTGCCGGCAGAGAGCTCATAGTCTAACAGAAGCAGAGCCTGAAACAAGGGTTCTTGTGCAAGTGATTTATTAAAAGCATGATCTCAGGAGAAACCTGCATTGAGGGGGCAAAAGCAGGATGGACCAGAATAAGAAACTAACCTAAGAGGTGGTTTCAGAGAAGTCTAACCGCACCTTGATCTTCTGAGGAGTCTTGGAGTGTAAGTAGCACCATAGAGTCGTCTCATATTAAGACAAGGGAACCGGCCTTTCGTACACCTATATCAGTCAGTCATTAGTGTCAGGCTGTTCCCAAGGAGAGGGCATCACCTAGGAGGGAAAATGCCTGCTAGGCATTTCTGGGCAAAGTGGCTCCCATTGGCTGAGGGGAATTTCTGAAGAAGGGTGTGTCTGGGAGCCCTCAGCAGCCAACGCCTTTAGAAGGTGGGAATGGGTGCACGTTCTTTGTAAGGAGGATCTTGACAGGACACTAAATCTTCTTGCCCCTAAAGCACTTAAAATCCAACTATTAACCATGGCCTGCAAGGCGTTGCATGGCCTGGGTCCTGCCTTCCTTTCTAACCCACCTTACACCAAGCTCCCTCCTGCTCACTGATCTCCAGCTGCACTGCCTGCCTTTGTTCCTTAAACAGTCATGCCAGTTCCCATGCAGGGAAGTTATTAGTCCTTTCCTCAGATCTCTGCAGGTGGGATCCTCAGTGTTCAAAATTCATATCAATAGTCTGCTTCTCAGAGGAGCCTCCTGGCCACCCATCTGAATGTGGTCACTGTGTTGTTTCTTCTTTCATCAGCCACCCTTTATCCCAGAGTCCTATTTTGTAGTGAATATTATTTGTTTCTTTTGTTTATTGCCTGTTTCCTTCAACACAATAAACTGTAGCAGCAACTCACCACTGTATCCCTAACCTAGAACAGACACAGGCAAGTCAAAGATCCTCAAAAAATTTTATTGAATAAGTGAACATCTGGATAAATAAACGAATGTACTATACTTGAGCTTTCTTCCAGTTTTTGTTTTCCTGAAATACAACAAAATCCCAAATTCAAGGTGTGATACATTTCTAAATACTGTTGAGGAAAGTCACAGGATTCTCCTGAGGACTCAAATGAGACAAACAGGAAAGTAGCCCATGATGTGTGACTTGATTAGACATTATTCTTCTCATTCTTGGACTCCTACAACTGTTGTCACTGAGTCCATGGAAACTCAGAACATGACTGATGGTCTAATTTTACTTAAAAACAACAAAACAAAAAAATTTTATTATTGTTTCAATAATAAAATTAGTAATAACTTGGTCTCCAAATTACATCAAAGAAATTACAAGTTGATTTGCAATGAAAGGTTAGTATACTTGTAATAATAATAATAAGTATACCTGGGGGGAAAAAAAAAATAAGTATACCTATTACAGAAGTGTAAGTATTACAAACTAATTTTTATAGTTATTATATACATATTGGTATACTTATCATAGAAATGTATTTGTGGAGTAAGTATACTTATTACAAATTAATTACTTTTTTAATGCTTATTATTCCAGGATAAGCCCATCTGGTGTCTCATCACCTGACCACTTTGGTTGCTCCTCTCCTGATAGGTGTTGTTAGGTAGACACAAGCTTGAAGAAGAAGTGATAATCATAGAACACCTATTATCAGCTAAATCTGTACATCAAGATAAGTAAGACCCAGCCACTGCTTGTCAGGAATTTGTATCCTAACAGGTTGCTTGGATCCAAATCCAAATCTGGCCCTTTATTAAACAAAAGTAAGGAAAGATTAATGCAGACAAAAATAGTGTGGGAAAGCTTCATGGAGGAAGCAGAGGTGGATTCTGAGTTAGGCCATGAAAACAGAGTCAACACACAAAAGAAAATAGAGATGTTCCAGGCAGAGGAAGCAGTGAGGCAAGCACAAAGATGTGATAATGTATGGGGACTTACAAGGGGTCCGGAGTGGATTGATGGGAAAAGAGGAGCCCAGAGCAAAAGGAGGCAACCTGGGGGGATCGCAGGAGCTAGGGTAAGAGGAAGGCCTCTGGCTGGGGAGACTGGGCCAGCACACGGCTGTGAGGACGGCAATGAGGACTCATTCTATATGGAACGGAGTCTCTGCAGTTTGTATTTCCAGCTTTACTGACTTTATTTATCACACAAACAACATTATAAAAATAGAATGGCAGGGCACAGTGTCTCACACCTGTAGTTCCAGCACTTTGGAAGGCAGAGGAGAGAGGATTGCTTGAACCCAGGAGTTCAAGACTGGTCAACATGGCGAGACCTTGTCTCTACAATAAATCAAAAAATTTAGCAAGTGTGGCAGCACGCACCTGTAGTTCCAGCTACTTGGAAGGCAGAGGCAGAAGAATCTCTGAGCCCAGCAGATTAAGACTGCAATAGTGGTGAATGTGCCACTGCACTCCAGCCTGGGCAACAGAGTAAGACTCAGCCTAGGGGAAAAAAAAGGAAAAAATAATGTACGATTATATGCCTCATATGTCAATTGTTTTCATTTGTTTACCATCTTCCAATACTTTCTTAGGTGTGGATATGTATGTATATGCTATAGCTATATATGTACAGTATAGCTGTATTTATATTTATAGCTATGGGGTAAATAATTTTATAATAGATTCACCTAGCATTCAAATGTAAACATTTTTCTATGTGTTCTATAATTGTTATTTTGTTGCTAGCATGAGATTGATGTACCATTATTTATGTTTTCTCTACTGTTGAACATTTACTTTTTAAGTATATTTCTATTTTACTATTATCTCCATACAGATAGCTTTCTTTCCTTCTTTTCTGTTATTTCCTTAAATTAAATTTCTGAGAGTGAGGCTACTGGGTCAAAGGACCTAAATATTTGCCATGACTCTTGAAACATTGTAAAGTTATTTTTCAACTCTATCAGTAGTGTACAACTGAAATGGTTTCATCAGCACTTTGCAAGCATTGGGTATTGTTAGGATAGTTCTCCTGATTTAATAGATGTTGAGCATTATTTTCTGCATATTTAAAATGTGCATTCCTTTGGATATTAAGCAGATGAGCATTTTTCTATGTGAATCCTGCCTCTACCCCCAGCCATCCACTCTACCAATATGCTTTCGCATAATCTTAATATTTTCCTTGTAAACATGTATCATTCTTGTGATACAAGAACTTTCTACACATTTGTGGCCAAGTTAGTAGTATATCATAACTGTAGGTAAATTCACTTCAGTAAGACAGGTCTAGTAGCAAGGTTTGATGATGTATACAGGAAAGGAGATCAGCTAAAATGCTGTTAGAGGAGTCCAATAGGAGGCGACGGTGGCCTAAAGGCAATGACTGTGTTCAAGGAAGGAATGTGTAGAACTGTTATTTTGGAGGTAGAAAATAAGGCTTTGTAACACAGGGCACAAATTCAACCTAGATACTTCTGTAAGAGTATGATCTACCAACCATAGGATAAGCTACTCAGATTCCTACAGAAATTAGTGCAATTACCTCAGATTACCCTAACAGAGATTTGATTTAGGTGAGGGAAGGAATCAGGAACCATTTAGCACCCTAGTGAACTAGGACAGGGTAGGATAAGGCAATCCAGAACTCTAACAGCCTGGAAGAAGACTGGGCCCACAATAGACAGGGAAGGGACCAGGGCAGAGGACAAGGAGAAAGGAATTGAGACTTGAGAGAAATGCTCAAAAAGAAACAAGGCAGAGAAATTCTTTCTGATTTATGAAGGAACCGAGGTCCAGAGACAGAAAAGAAGCAAGTCACTTAAAGTTATACAGTTGGTAAGAGACCATGGAGGAACTTGAACTCACATCCATCTGGTTCCAAAGCCTCTGTTCAGAACTCTGTACTTAACCATCACACTGCATTGGGACCAGTGAGGCTGAGACAAGCTCTCTCTGTCTAGCAGGCTGCTAGAGAAATTCCCAAGGTGAAAAGACACAGAGCACTATGCTTTGACTCCAGTCCACAGATACCCTCAAAGACACTAAACCTAGTCATCAGGTCCTAAGCTAGCCCTCCTTACCATTTTCCCCAGATTATTTTTAGTGAAAGCAACATAATACTTGTTTTTCTAATAAGGACCTTCATTCAGTAGGCAAAAAGGAGATGTTAAAGGGTTGGCTAACTTGGAAGCTGCTTTCAGTGACCATCAGGCTGAAATTTAGTGAAATTAAGACCCATTAGGGAGAGTTTACAAAGACAAAGTTTCAACAACCAAATCCATTAGCACCGTTACAAATGCTTAGCTGATAATTAACCATTGCCCAGAGAAGACTGACTTTGTGCTGTGGGGGCAGGGGACAGATGTATACATATTATGTTCTGTCATAATTGCAATTGGTTATTATATTTGCAAACAGTGCACAAATATCCTGAAGGTCCTTTACATGGTTGTTAAAAATTCCTTCCTGAAGTAATTGACTCCCTCCCAGAAAATCAAAGATTGCATGTTTCTGTATAAAAAAAAAAAAAAAAACCTTTCAACATGACGTGGGAAAATACTCTGTGTGGAGTAATGGTTAGGACCATAAGCTCTGGGGTGAGAAAGCCCAGGAGCACCATAGGTAAATTGTTTAACCTTGTCTTCTCTTATCTCTAATGTGCCTTATAAAGTCCCTGCACATAGTAAGTTCTAGGTAAATGAGGGATACTAGCACATTGCATGTAATCTTCAAGGACTAGTTCTGGTCCACAACATGTACTAGTCAGCGGACCTGCTGCACATCATCTGAGCAGCAACAAGAGACAGCCCACTCCATGATTATATGCTAATACTAGGGGGAAGATCTCTATCTCTAACACTAATCCTGTCTGTCCAAATATTATTTTATTATAGTATTAAAATGTTATATATAATTGATATACACTTATATGCATAATATTAAATATGTCATTACTAGAGAAACAGGCATAACCAGGATGAATTTACTTCATAACTCTCAGAGGTAAAAAAAAATCTCACATCTTAACTGCTCCTTGGAATAGGTCAAGCTCTGAAGCAAGTGTGTCTGGGTTCATAACTTGGCTGTGTGACCTCAGACAAGTTACTTAGCCTCTCAGTGCCTCCGTTTCCTCATTTGGAGAAATGGTTGTGTCTTTGTCATGGGATTGTTGCACGGATTAAATTGATCAATATTTGAAAATCGCTTAAAACAGTGTCTGGTACATAATAAATACTCAATAAACATATGTTCCTACCATTTAAAAATTTTTTCTAAGTCATATGAAATCAGGCTCAGTCTCCTGCCCAGTCTGCCACGAAATTCTATCTCGGTCACTCTGTAGCTTCCTCCTTTGTGTTGTACCACAGTCCTGAAGACTCACCTGTATACTTGAAGAAGGGCTCTTGGTCTGTACCCTTCTCTATGGACACCTGATGCCACTGACAAGTGCTGATTACCACAATATTGCTCCATCTTATTCATTCAACAGACTTTTTTTTTTTAGCACCCACTGTGCTGTTGACACTGTAGTAGGTTCTGGGACTATAATAGAGAAAATACAAGATTCTCTTTCCTCCTGGAGCTTCTAATGAAACAAGATCTCTGAGCTAGACTGGTGCTCGGACCCTTGCCTCAATTTCCACAAAGAAAACCCTTGGCATTGGTCAATTCCCCCAGTATTATAGAATGACCCACATTTTAGGGTCCATCTACCTCCAGGGCAGAGTTCAAGTGGAACTTGATGTCTGCCACCCCACAGAAGACTCACAAACCCTACATCCCTCTCCTCACCACCGAAACACCTCTCCAACACCAAGTACACTCCTCCAACTCCTGCCTTTCACTGGGCCTCAGTTCCCCAAAATGACTGCACATGATCCTCAGAACAATCCCTAAAACCCTTCTTCCTGAGCCAGGACCACAGAGCACAGAACCCTCCTGGCCACCTCCTCAGGAGGCAGAAGGTAAAACATCACTTATTCTCCCATTATGAGGCTTCAGCCAAGAAAACAAGACAGGCTTATCGCCCAGGCAGGTTATTCAGATACCCAGCCATACAGATGGGGTCAAGTGAGGAGGATGTTTATGGCTTAGGGAGTGATAGATGATGACTGGACCCCAGAGCTGTCAGAGGGAAGGAAGACACAAAACAGACTCATGGGTCTGATGACCAGAGGGAAATTAACAAGATTTTGAGAGAGCAATTTCAGCAGAGTCCAAGAGCCAGATTTCAGATGGTCAGGAGGCTGCAGGAATGATCAAGTACACAGGTGAGAGCAGCCATGGTCAGGAGTGAAACTTCTTCTGGGAAGGGAAAGGAGCAGAGGACAAGCATTAAAGCAGAGAGGAGGTGAGAACCAAGGAAAGAGCTCTTGTCCCACAGCCTCCTGGCGAAGGGGACAATGTAGCATGCTGGGGGCTTGAAACTGAAGAGAAGTTTATTTTTTGGTGCATAAAATCAAGTGGTTTAGGAAAAAAATCATTTCATTTGTTCACAATTCTATAGGCAAGGTTCTTCTTGTGATTTTTTTGCACTGGAATCATTTGTTCAGCTGTATTCACTTGGTGGCTGGGCTGAGCTGGAAGATACTAGAAGTCTACACCCACTTAGCTGGCACCCCAGTGCTCCTTCCTGTGGTCTCTCTCTCTCCATATGACTATGTTGAGCTTCCTCACAGCATGGCGGTATCGGGGATGTTGGACTATAGCATGGTGGCTGCCTTCTAAGGGGGTACTTTCACAGGAATGGAGGTAGATGTTTAACGATGTCTAAGGGCCAATCTTAAGAAGTTTTGCAGCATCACTTCTGCCACATCCTATTGGTCAAAATAGGTCACTGAGAGCTAGCCCAGCTTCCAAGGAAGGGATCTAAACTCACCTCTTGATGGGGGATTATCAAGATCACATTGCAGAGCATGTGGGATGGGAGATACTGTTGTCACCATTTTGGAAATGTCACCATCTCCAAGAGGAGAGAAGAGTCAGAGTTCCTGCTTGTGGGAGTACTCTGGAATCAAGGAGATGAGCCCTAGAGTCATTTATGGATTATTTCAACAAATATTTGTTGAGAGCCTACTATGTACAGGACACTTCTCTAGGTACTATCGATGCAGCATGGTAATAAAAGGCCTTGCGCCTGTAGAGTTTACATTCTAGCACAGTGACAGACAATAAATACTTAAACTCTGGCGGTTGTCAAGTGATATAAGATAAAGCAGGAGGCAGAGGGAAAGTTTCTACTTTGGGCATATTGTCCAGGAGGGCCTAGGTACATTTCAGGACAAGTGCAGAGGCCAGTAGGGCTGGATCACAGTAAGCAAGGGTGAGAGTGGCAAGATGTAAAGTAAGCAGATTAACAAGAACTTTGTGGATATGGAAAGAAATGTGAATTGTTTTTTCTAAACATAGTAAGCAGTCATTCGTCTGGCCTCTTTTTCAGCTGAATGAGACCCAGTGCTCAACAGAAATGCATCCTCATTGACCAAGTAATGCCCCTTCTCTGCCCTTGGATGAGTGCAGGGAGGGGAGATTACAAAATCTGTCATCAACCTTGCACCTCCTGACTCACCCTCAGGCCACTGGGCTTCCTTTCTGGGTTCTCAGAGCCTGAGGGTAGTGTCTTTGCTATAGGCTTGACATTATAGTGGCTGGAAGCCATCCAAATTTGGAAAAAAAAAAAAAGTAAAAAGAACCCTGCTTAGCTCCAGATGGCTTTGTAAATCAAATTAGACCCACACTGGCCCAGGAACTTTCCCAATCATAATTGCATTACTGATCATTAACATTTAAAGAGGCTGTAAACAGAATACTGGACATTGCAATAAATTATCATTGTTCACTGGGCAGGTCCTATGAATCAGGTGCCCCTGGAGACTTCTGAGACTGTCTGATGTTGCAATTTAAACTGAGGATGTTGTTCTGCTCTTTTGTAAATGGGAGTACCATGGGGGCAGGGGTGAGGGCAAGTATGTGTGCACAAAAAAGCCGACACTATGGATATCTGGCCCACATACATAAAACTAAAAGTCTGTTGCAACTTCACTTAGCTCCCAAGCACCCTGCTTTTCCAAGTCATGTTTAGTCTCCATCTCAGCATGACTCACAAGATCCCTTACTCCTCGATGGTCCAGCCACCCTGAGCTACCTGAACCTCCCCTGATGCCAGACTCAGGCTTCAGTGACAACAGTTTATTAAGTTTTTAATCTGCACCTTTTACTATGCAATGTGCTTTGAATATATTCACTCCATACACCAGTATTTTCATCCCTACTTTACAGTTGAATTAGACACAGTTCAGAGGTGAGGTAACTTGCTCGATCTCACACGGCCATTCACAGGCAGAAGCAATATTTAAACCAAGATCTGTCTGACTCTGGATCCCAAATGCTTTGCAGCTCTGTCTCCTCAGCATGCCCTTCCTGACTCTCTCCATGTCCTGGGTATAGCCTTCATGCCTCCGCATAGAAACCCTTCCCTAGCAATTCATTCCTCACTGTCACTCCACACCCCAGCTTGGGCTGGATGTGTCTTTCCTGTTGTCACGCAGCACTCTGGGTCAACTCCTGGTATAGCACTGATGGAGCTACATTGCACTTACCTATTTGACTGTCTCCCTGAGAGCCTTTGAGAGCCACAAGAACCAAGACATTATCATCAATCTTTGTGTTCCTAGTGTCTGGTTCAATAGATACTGTTGAATGGATGAATGAAAGGATGGATGGATAGATTGATTGGTTTGAGTGTAGATAGATGTGACTTCAAATATATCACACTACCCTCTGGAACCCAGTTTTTACTTCCAAAAACTATGAACATGCTGAAAGGAAGATATTTTTATTTTCCATAGGTTGATAAAAGCCAGCATTTAAAATATGATCAAAATTGACCCAACCCATCAAGAAAATATATATATGATATATAATAAATTATACATTGAATTTCATGTGGCACAGAACCACATGAAAAAGAGCTAGAACTCTGTCTACTGGAGTCTAACTTTGTTAGTCAGGTAGGCTGATGCTAAGAGACTTTTTATAAGGCAGGAAATAAGGTTAATTTTTAAGGAAAACTTGACAGAAAAGTTCCCAGAAGTGAGAGATCTGGCCAAAACCTAAGTGTGGGGGATGATATATATTGGTGGGGTAGGAGTTGAGGGGGATGGCCCTGACTGACAAAGTGAAAAAATAACAAGCACAGGTGCTCAGGGAATGTTTGCCTTTGGATGCTGAGTATTCATATCCTCATTTGACATCTAAGAACATGGAGTGAGAGGTCTGCATGACTAGAATGTGCCTTCACCAGAAATAATGTTTCCTGATGTTTGGAGTGTGATAGATTTCCACATTTCTCAGAGAAGTGAAGAGAACATTTGAAGTTGTCCAAACTGGAAGCTCTGAGTGGCAGAGTAGATACAGATACCACCACCGAGAGGAAAGAAACCAATATTTACCAAGTGTCTCGCTTTAGATCTATACTGGGTTCTTTGTCTAAGTAACAATGTCCCTTGAAGTATTAGAGGGTAGGAATGGACAGGGTGACAAATGGAATTAGGGGATGTGCTGTAAAAGTGCTCTGGGTGCCCTACATAAGAACTGTGGTGGTGGTTGGAGGAGAGGAGGTGTCACTGACGGACACACGCTATTGTTTGCACAAGGCCCAGAACCACATGAAAAAGATCTAGAACTCTGTCTACTAGGATCTAACTTTGTTGGTCAGGTTGGCTGGTGTTGGGAGATTAAAAAGCAGGAAATAGGGTTAATTTTTAAGGAAAACTTGAGAGTAAGAAATCTGGTCAAGACCTAAGTGTGGGGATGAGCAGGGGTGAGCTCAGCATGAGATGCTCCTCAAACCCTCTTCACCTCCCTTCCCACAAACCAAGATGATCAGAGAGCTAAGAACATTGGTCCAGGTTCTTACACTTCTCTACATCCTGCCTTAGTAGAAGGTTAACTCCCATAGTCAGATGGAGGTAAAATGAAATAAGACAAGTCACCCTCCTCTTGAGGTTATCAGAAGCAGAGTCATGCAGGCCTACAACCTGGGAAGGGAAGCTGTGGCACAAAGGAAGGCATTACTCCACCCTGGACATCACTCTTAGCCACTCTGTTGGGGGCCTGCCCTTTAGAAAAGATGGGCATGAGAAGAGACAGGTATTTCTAGGGTAAATAGATGGCAATCTGGAGATAGGAGTGGTGAAGAACAAGGGGCTGCCTTTGAAAAGAAAGTAGACACCCCACACCCAGAAGACATCAAGGTCCAGAGAAATCCAGCACCACGTGGGTCCATCCACAGAACTGCAGGAGAAATTCAGCCCCTGAAGGCAGAGCAAAGGATGGAAACCTGGTCACACTCAGCAGCCACATGTGTGTCCGGGTTCTGGCCTGGCATGCCTGGGTGCAGAGCATGAGGAGGGAGGAGCTGACATCCTGTACCTGGTACATTTAGTGACATGTAAAGTGACTTGATCAGGGTATTTGAATCAAATGTAAATATACAGGAGGAGGCTACCATGATAAAAATCCCTGCATCCAGCCTGAAAAGACTCAGAACCATTTAGATTGGGGAATTCACAAGCTTTCCAAGGGCAGGGGCCTTAGCCATCTCATTTACTGTTTCCTCCATGCCTAAAGGTTCTTGGCACCTGATATCAACAGGCATTTAATACATGCCTGCTGGGTGGATAGATGACCATCTACAAGTGGGGCTAGGTTTGTATCCCCCAGCTTCCAAGACTGGGAACATTTGAGCTACACACATGGTATTTTTAACTCTAACCAGTGACTATGCCATGATTTCATCATTTATGTCTCACAATATCAAAATACTGGTAATAGTAACATGTTATAAATTTGAGAATTCAAAGGTTAAAATTTGAAATCAGGGACACTAAATCTTGAGTTTATATTTTAAATATAAAACTATATATAGACAGACCAGGCAGAGTGGCTCAGACCTAAAATCTCAGCACTTTGGGAGACCAAGACGGGAGGATTGCTTAAGCTCAGGAGTTTAAGACCATCCTGAGCAACATAGCGAGACCTCATCTCTACAGAAAAATTTAAAAATTAGCCAGATATAGTGGCATGTGCCTGTAGTTCCAGCTATTGGGAGGCTGAGGTGGAAGGATCATCTGGGCCCAAGAAGTCAAAGCTGTGGTGAGCCATAATCGTGCCACTGCACTTCACTGGGGCAACAGAGTGAGACTTCAACTAAAAAACAAACAAAACTATATATACAAATAAAAGATTCAAGTTAAAAAATGGGCAAAATATGTGTTACACATAAATCAGCATTATAATATAAATTCACAGGAGATTAAATGAATTTTGAAGTGTTATTTTAAAATAATTACATAAAATTATAAAATTCTACCTTAAAAAGTAAATGGCTTATTGCTAAGTTAATGTAAATTTCTCTGCAAGAAAAATTTAGAAAATTTAGAATCAGGGCAACCCCTTCAGGTCCCTTCCCACTGTGGGGGCTTCTCTGTCCTCTCAATAAATTCTGCTTTCTCAAAAAAGAAAAGAAAAATTTAGAATCATAAAAGGATAGTTATAAATAATCTCCAACTATTTCCCTCTGATACTGTTATCTGCCTGCAAGTAGCCTAATATTTTATTTGGTTATATGGGGAAAATCTTTTTGAAAAACGTATGACCACCCCAACCCACCACAGCTTCATCACCCTAGGTGTAAAGTTTTAGTATTGGTCAGATGCTGTGGTTTATATTTTAAGAAAGTATTCCCAGACTCTTGTTGTTTTCTTTCATTTTATTAAATACAGATGTAGACTTCCTGTATAAACAGCAATACCTTTGGTGCATCGTCTTCTTGTTGATAAAGTCTCTGAACTAAAGTAAAATTATTCTTGCAGGAAAACCTTTATCTTTATTGAAAATCAATTTTCCTTCTCTATTTTAGAAACACAAAAAGTAGACAAATATTCTGTAAGTGAGCACATCTTTGAATGATTAATAATTTTAAAGCATGATATAAGCCAAGGACTCCCAATCCCTGGGCCACAGTTCGGTACTAGTCCATGGCCTGTTAGGACCTGGGCCACACAGCAGGAGGTGAGTGGCGGGAGAGTGAGTGAAGCTCCATCTGTATTTACAGCTGCTCCCCATCACTTGCATTACCATCTGAGTTCTGCCTTCTGTCAGATCAGCAGTGGAATTCGATTTTCATAGGAGCGTGAACCCTATTGTGAACTGCGTAGGTGAGGGATCTAAGTTGTGTGCTCTTTATGAGAATCTAATGCCTGACAATCTAAGGTGGAATGAGGCGGTGATGCTAGCACTGGGGAGTGGCTGCAAATACAGATTAACATTAGCAGTGAGGTTTGACTTCACAGAGACCATAATCAATCAATTGCTTGCAGATTCATAGCAAAATAATAATTTCATAAAAAATAGCGATTTGATTATATCTTACAAAGTGATAATAGTAGAAATAAAATGCACAATAAATATAATGCTTGAATCATCCCAAAACCATCCTCCCTACCCTCATCCATGGAAAAATTGTCTTCCATGAAACCAATTCCTGCTGCCAAAAAAAGGTTGGGGACTGTTGATACAAGTGATTTTCATTTTTACTTTTATTTCAGAATAGAATATCATACCAACTAAAAAGCAGTATTTTGGTACTTAAAAATTATGCCATAAACCAAAAATTAAAATTGCATTTTCTTTTTTTTTCTTTTTCTTTTTTTTTTGAGTTGGAGTCTCACTCTGTCACCCAGACTAGAGCCCAGCCTCGACCTGCTGGGCTCTGGTGATCCTTCTGCCTCAGCCTTCCAAGTAGCTGGAACTATAGGCATGCGCTACCACGCCCGGCTAATTTTTTGATTTATTGTAGAGATGAGGTCTCACCAAGTTGCCCAGGCGGGTCTCGAACCCGCGGGCTCAGGCAATCCACTCACCTCAGCCTCCCAAGGTGCGGGATTACAGGCTGAGCCACCGAGCCCAGCTAAAATTGCATTTTCTAAACCCTTGAAATCCCCCTTGAGTTAGTCATTAGTATGGTCATTTTATACGTAGAGTAATTGAGACCTGAGAGGTTAAGCTACTTGGTTGCTCACTAGTCAGCGGTGGAACCAGAACTGGCCCAGGCAGGCTGGGCCCAGAGCCCATGCATGCTTATGCTCCCAACCCCATAAACCTTTGCCCCCAGAGACAGCACAACCACCAGGGAGGTCTGCAAAGTTTGGGGATCAACTTGAAAACATTATCCTGTTGGAACAGGCTTAGGAAACTTTCTGGAATTGCTGCACTTCCTAGTAAGATGTCAGTGTCAGACGGAATTTGGCAAGGGACTTGAGATCCTAATTAGGTTCTTCACCAAAGTAATTTTTGAGTGGAGTCTGCACTGTTCAAGGCTAGACTTGGATGGCCTACATGTTAACCTGATTTCTTGCAAAGAGGTGACCAACAGATGAACCATCATGCTGTTACTCTTGTCTATACATGGGAAAAAGAGCCCATGTCAAGAAAACTGACTTTAAGCCCTTCATCTTGTGTATTCCTGATTTTTATCTTCACTAAGATTTGCCTGACTAACAGGCAAAAGGGCAGAGAGAGAGAGGGGGGAGTTTTAACAGCCTCTTGAATGGTAAGGTCCCCTGGCCTTTGTGGGCTTGGAGAAATCACCAAAATCCCTTGCACTTTGTCATTTCTGTCTGATTTTAAATCTACCTTGTGTAAATATAAGATAACAATACAAAACATCATCTTTGACAAAGGTGACCTGGGTTCTAGTCCAGACCCAGTCATAATCACCTGTGTAGGCAAGTTACTTAATCTTGCTGTGTCTCATGCCCTCATATTTAAAATAGCAATATAACAATACCCACAACAAAGAATTGATGTGAGAGCTTAGTAATATAATGACTGTGAAGCACAGAACCTGACCCAGAATAGGTGCTCAACAAATAAAAGTTATTCTGTTTTATTATATTATATATTTTCTGAATTGATGTCAGTTCGCAGTGACTCATGGCATACCTAGAAATTAAATAATTCATACCCAACCTGAGAGAAAATCCTGAAACCTTACTGTAGACTCACATTTCAATCTTCTCCTGCACAAGAAGACAAGAGCCTGGTTTAGCTTTCATCCCTTCTCCCTGCCTTTTGGTAAAGATGTGAAGAGTTAAGTGTTCATCAGACTCTGAGTAATACAGGGTTTGCTATATTTAGAAATTATTCTGGGACAATGAGTCACAGAGAAAAGCATGGAGCATATCTTAGAGGATTCAGAAGAGCACTCAGTTTATCAGTTACTCAACAGAAATTTACTGAGCACCTATTACATGCAAAACATGAGATTGCATACTTCTGATGAAACATAGACTGTTGGTTTTCTAAAGAAGATTAAAAATAATAGAAAAGGTCAGAGTATAGCTCTACAAGAGTACAACTGTTCACAATTTGACCCATGAACTGTGATTGCCAAGTGAGTGGGCCACAGAATGAGGTCCATGGGCTTCCAAGACACCTCAGGGGGCTGAGGCACTTGGTAGGACTTGGAGGTGGAGAAGAAGCTGAGTCTTGAAGGTTGCTGGAGAACTGAATCACAGAGGACCAAGATGGACCTTCTTTGAATACAGACATATGCCACATTTGGGAACAGCATGTAGAGCAGCTTGGCTAGAGGGCAATGCTCAGGAAGGAAAGAAATTGAAAGTGATCCAAGAAGTTGTGCTAGAAATAGCTTCCACTTCTCTTTTGGTTTCAGGTTAGAGCATAGCCCTGGGTGGAACTGAGAGAGTCACTGCCAGGAATGGAGAGTGGCCTCTTTGTGACACTGTGAAAGAGCAGAGACAGTCAGCTGGAGCCAGCTAGACGCTGACTCTGAAACTTCAAGGGGACTTTGGTCATGACGATATAACCAGACTGGAAACCAAGTCACCTCATCAGCACCTAGCATTCAATGAGCCCACAGGCTCCCTGTGAGAGACTAGTGGTAAGCACTGGAAAAATTATGGCCTTAGTTTCCACCTCCAGAAGGGCCAACCTCAGCCTCCTGTCTTGGCACCTGCACTCGGAAATGGTTCGCCTGCAGCTCTGAAAAGTCCAGCACCATTTGTTTTGTCCCTGCACCCCTGTGACTGAGGCATAGGCTGGTTCATAAATGACTTTCTTCATCAAAAACTCATTATTCCCCTGGTAAGAAAGATGCTGCTGAGTCACAGCACAGTCCTCAGAGCAACCTATCAATCTGGAGCATTTGTGTAAGTAATCCCTGTTCATCTAGAAAATTGGAGGTTTTCTTGAAGAGAAGTGGGAGTGAGATTTTCTTATCCTGCTGTCCCTAAGAAGCAGGAACAGAGAGTTGTCTTTGAGAATAATGGAGCAAGCTACCTAACTGAACACATAATATTAAATATCTGTGGGCATGAAGAGCCTTCACAGGTGCCATCTTCTCTTGCTGCCCAGTAGACTTCCATAATGGTGCAGCAAGCAACTGCTTGACACAACTCTCAGCTGTGAGAATAGCCAAGTAGAATGCCAGAGTTAGTTGGTATTAGGGGTGCACAAGGAGAAGAAGAAGCAGGGGAAGCTGGAATAAAGTGAGAAACATCTATACAGGCATCCAATGGAATCTCCCAGGAATGGAGGAGATGCTTAGGTGGTCAGAAAATAGAAATTTTGAAGGCAGTACTGCAGAAAGTTAAGGGAAAGTGGTGGGAGGAGGCAGTGTGCCTAGACAGGGCATATGAAATAAAGATCCCTGAGCTGTAACCAAAAATTCCCTTGAGCTAAGTTCCAATCCCTATCCCCCTCCTTGGCTTGTTTCTTGGAGTACCTTCTCCAGATGCTGGTATGAAATTTTTCCTAGTAAGACCTTTACACTCCTAGCTCAATTCCTTCTGGGAATTAAGGAAATTGCTGTGGTTGGTAGTGGTGGTGTCTTTCAATTTTCTGGCACTTTTATAGGGAAAATAAATTCAGCTGAGACGTGAACTCAGTGACTTACCTGTTTGTTATCTTTGCTGGAAGAGAAGCCAACTTTCAGCCTCTGGTACCCCTGTGCCTCTTCCAGATATGGTGACATATGCAGAAGTGTGCTGGAAGTCTGCCACCTCACAGGTATGGTGAGGAAGGAAGGCCACTGTGGTCCTGTGGATGGCATCTGGTTTGCAGGCTGAAAGCAGAGAACTTCTGGTTGTGCCATTTACTCATTCAAACAGCTACCACTCATGATCACCATGCTAGGGACCACCAGAGCCCTCCAGGAGAACTTTGCTCTCTGGGAGGGAGTCATATAGAAATATAACCATGATAAAAGGGAGAAACTAAGAATTATATGAGAGGAAAGAAAGAAAGATTGCCACCTGGGTGGGCAGGGAAAGTCTCTGCACTATAGAGAATTCTGTCTCTGAGCCCCCTCCCATCTCCCACTGCAGTTCAACTCCTCTTAGCCCCTCTCTCACCCAGCTCGATGAACAGCCCATCCCAGCTATGGATGTAGTTTGATTTATTTTATCTTAAGAGGCTGCTCCGCCCCATGTAAACCGCTAACAAATTCTCAGCTCCAGCCATTACAAACTCCCTGCTATGAAGAGTGTAAATTGTGTCAATGGGAAAATCAAGGCGGTCACATCAGTTCTTCCCTTGAAGAATTTTCCTAAAAGTGTGCCATGCTCTAGGCAGAAATGGCCTGGGCAAAGTTCTTGTGACATCCATCCTTTGATCATTCTATCCTTTTGTGAGCAAGATGCCAAAGAAAACAAGCCCAAGACGACATGGATTTTCTGAGTTCCCATTCTATTCTAGCTGGAAGCTTGTCTTCCATCCGTTCCTCTCTGACCTGGCTTTTGAAAATTCTTCTCCCACCCTGAGTTCTTCCTGCCTTTGTTCCTTGGCCCTGTGCCCTTTTGGTTAGAGTTTTCTTTGTGTCCTGTTGGTGTCCTTCATTTGCTACTCTCATCTTCCTTGGATCAGGGATGATATTTTTCTGTGCTTCAAAATCACAGTGGAAAAAATCCTTTGATATACCTTGAACTATGTTTCACCAAGTTGTCTTCGAAGGCCTACCACAAGTACAGAAAAGTGCCCATATAAAGGTAAACACCAGTTTGGCGTTGGCTATCAGCTGCTACCAGCTTTCTGGGAACATGACATCATAAAGTCTATATACAAATAAAAGGCATGTTTGAAGCCAGCTTGCTTTATTATGGAGGAATAACTGCAACTGTGGAAATTAGCAAAGGTCTAAGCAGAGGAAGACAGAGCCCCAAGAGGGCCCTACTATTTTAGGTGGGACCACTGCCTTCCTCTGAGGCAAACAAGGGAGAGTGGAAGTAGCCCCCACTATATTCTCTCTCAGAACTTCTGTCCAATTTGTTATGCTGACTTGTCTGCAAAGAGGCATCAGAGTAAGCATGGGGTGTGCTTTCCCAGATACAGACAAAGAAACAATGATAGGGACTACGACAAGAGTCCTTCCAGGGAAGCTGTAGTACAGGAAGCCGTCGGGTGAATCCAGTGGTCGTCTTGTATTTCATGGCATATGTCCCACCTTCTAATTACACTGTGAGTTTCTCCAGAGTAGGGCTGTTTCAGCATTCACAGAAGGCTAGTGGTTGAGAAACAAAAATGACTGTTCCCATGTTTACCCACCATCCTGCCCTGGGACCTGGGCTATGATAGAACTTGAGAATTACAGAAGCAAAAGCAGGACTTTCTGCTACTTGCTCCTCTTTGTTATGAGCCAGAAAGGGCCCAGGATGTTGGGTCACCTGCTGGCATAGGCGTTCCTCCTTGGGTTGAGGAGAATCCATTACTATTCTTAGAGAGAAAGACCACAAAGGTTGCTATAAACCCAATACTGGTACCAATAAAAGGCCTAGTTTGCATCTTCAAGTAATAGTATTATCAGGAGCTGCCAAACCAAATAAACCTTTGACAGCATCCTTGCAGATCATTTGGCTGCTACTATGAGTTCCTAGAAATGAGAAACAAGAACATGTTTCACCTACATTGAGAATTTTAAAATAGCTCTATTTATATTGTTCTCATAATGAAAATGGAATGTTTCACATTTCCCAGGGGTTGTTGTACATGTGCCCTTAGTATCCAATTAGGCAAATGAAGTAAAAATCAGCACATTGTGTCCTGGGGTCATCAGTTGAAAAGTCACCTTTTGAAAGATGTTCAGTTTGTGTTCTCTTACCCATTGGTCCCAGCAATTCTTCTGTGGTGTGTGAATGTCCTGAGTGAGGCCAAAGGGCAAGCCTATCAAAAACTAATAATGGCTTCCTCCTGACATGGGAAAAAAATCAGCTAATAAGTATAATTTTCTCAAATTTAAACTTATCCATGTAAGTTTTACTTAAATAGCACCTATTGCCGGTTTCTTCTGACCAGGATTCAAGGCCATCTAAACAAATGACCAAGTAGCAATTGTTATTTGCAGAAAAGGGATGGTTTGGTTGCAACAACTCAAGCCAACATGCTGGATCAAGCAGTAGAAGATTTTGTCTGTGAATATAGGGGTGTCTCATGGAGCATGTGGGCTGAGTGGAGCTGGGCCCCAGAGAGGTCAGACACCAGCTCAGTCTCTTCCTCCACATCTTCACTCTATTTTTCTCTTTAATGGACTTGTTTTGCTACTTAGTCCACAAAGTGGAAGATAGCTTTCGAGACCTCCCAAGGTTCATGTTAACTTCCCACTAAATAGAGAGATTGCCTCTTTCAGTCATAGTCCCAGAATACCCAGGAGAGAAACCTGATGAGCCCACTCCTAGTCCAGTAAGTTATATGGGGGTTGGGAGAAGGCCAGACAATAGAAAATGGCAGCAAGAGGTCTGTCTTGTAACCTAGGCATTAGAGCAGGGTAGTACCAAGAGAGAGCTGGTGGTGAGAAGGGTGCATGATATTCCAGAAGGAAGGAAGTTACGGTGGACGGGGTGGGGGTCCATGTGTCAGTGCTCCATCATACCACAAAAATCTCCATGAATCCAAGCCAAACACTACTGAGATCCAGTAAGAAAATATCAAGATGTTTTAACAAGGCCTCTAGAAACACTGTAAGCATTTTTCCTTAGACTATATAGGAAGAGAGAAGAGAAACTTTCTATAATATCTCATTTAATCCTGCAACACAATGTGATAGACCGTTTTGCAGAGGAGACTATTAAGTCTCACAGAGGCTCAGTAACTAACCCACGGTCACCCAACTAGTAAATGGTAAAGTAACACTCAATCAAACCCATGTCTCAAAACCCCATTCATGCCCCATCCATTCCTCTGTGTTGCTTCCCAAAAAAACTCTGCCCAGGGATCTGTCTCTGCTGATAAGCTGAACTGCCTGGACTGAAGACAAACATTTACCCAAAAGTTGACTGTCATTTTCTGTGCCTGAGACTTCTCCAGGCCCTCAGTTTGCAAAGCTTTTATTCAACCATTCCTGAGAGGACTCTGGCACAGCACAAAGCTCCCCAGCATCCCTAACTAAGAAGCTTCCCTTCCTGCTCCCCTATTCCCCTCCATAGATGTTTGGCCCAGTTTCCCTGGCTCCAACACTCAGGTCACCCCCCAGGTGGAACATTTCAGCACCAAGCTAGTCCTAGGTTGTATACTGTTCAAGTGCTATCAATGCCATTTTCCTGTTTGCGTTTTGTTTTTGTTTTTGTTTTGTTTTTACAGTTCGTTGCTCATCCTAACTGTCAGCAGCAATTGCTTACCATGTGGTATGAAAATCTCTCAGGCTTACGTCAACAGTCTATCGCTGTGAAATTCCTGGCTGTCTTTGGAGTCTCCATAGGCCTCCCTTTTCTCGCCATAGCCTATTGGATTGCTCCGTGCAGCAAGGTACAGACTGCTTAAGGTGCATGTCGTTTGTGGTTATTTCTTCTCTCTTCTTAGCATGACCTGAAGTCCATTTTGTTCAAACCAGCAGCTGATCTCTTCCCACATTTAAAGATAATAGTCCTGAGAAACCTAGCAAAAAGAGAAAACCACATAAGAAGAAAATGTGAAACCTGCTTTTTTTAATCATCATTTTTTCAAAGAGAGAGAGGAGTGATAAGATGGAAAATTTTAACCATGAGAGGCATGATTGGAAAGGACCCGTAGTAGACTAGAGAGAGAATAAAGGCACTTTCTCTTTTCCTCTTCTAATTATGCAGTGCTCTAAGCATGTCCTCCAAACCATAGGATAATAATTATAATCATGGTCACAGTAATAGCCAACATTTGAGTACTTTATCTTTACTGAGACTCTTTCGTGGAATATCCCATTTCACAGCCTCAATTCCATTGTGACGTCTATGCTTCATGAAGTAGGTTCAGAAAGGAGAAATAACTAAAAGACAGAGAGTCAAACACAGCTCACGCCAGGGCACTTCAGACCCATCGCAACATCTTCCTGGTTTTCCTCCTCTTTGATGGGTTTCTAGCCCATATGGGCAGTGAATTGGGTTACAAGAAGGAAAAGCCAAAGGAAAGGAAAGAAGAGATTGAGAGGTACAGGACTGGGTCCTTTCCCTGAGGGACAGTGGTGAGTGCCCGCTGGTGACGGGAAGAGTAGGACCTGCAGGTGCCAAGCTGCCCCACCACCTGCTCCACCATCCCCACAGCCCATTGGGCCAAAGCCACAGAAAGCATCAACAACTCCAGCTTCAGGCAACAGTTAGAGCCTTTAAGACCAAGCCATGCAGAAATTTTGAAATGTGTTTCATGGGCATAAGATTGTCATTAACAGTTCCAAAGCTGCATTTACCTAGTGATATATTTAAAAAGCAATACATTCAATAGAAAAAACATGAGTACAGGGAGATTAGTTCCACAAGGAGTTTGATCAGCTAATGCAGTTAATAAAAGTATCACCCGTGAACCGACCCTCTTGTCATCTCCACTCAGGGGGAACTCATACCAGAATAATGAGCCCAAGACTATGGGGCTGCTGATGAGGTCACCTAATCAGGCAGGCAATGAACTGACTATCTCAGAGTAGGTGCAGGGTCACAGAGAGAGGTCAAGTCCCAAACTCCTTATTCTGAAGAATAGTATTAAAAATGAAAGCCCACATACTAAATATTTATAGTATTCAACTTTATGTCTATTGAGGATTTTGTTTCTATGGCAGTCTCTTATGCCAGGTACTTTTAAATCAGAATTTCTAAAAAATTAAAAAATTTAAAAAAAAAAATATATATATATATGAAGACAATGTTTTTCTGTCCTTCACTATGAGCTGAAAAAGTAGTGAGTGAGAAAACTAATCATATTTAAAGCTGGCTTGAAGCTGCTTATTGGTTTTTGGCACATTTTGATGCTGAAATTATCTAGTTTGTATTGCAAATTGGATCTTTGCCTTCACCCAGACCCTCAATGGATAGGGACACTTGCCTCAACTATCTCTGAGCCCCAGAGCAAATTCTAGGCTGCTAAATTATCAAAATAACAACAACTTGGTGGAGAAAATTCCACCAATCCTCATTTTTGCTGCAAAGTCAAATGTGACAGCTTTCAGGAGACTGGGACTAGCCAATACTCGCAAATTGGTCTGCTTCTGACTGCCTGGTGACCTGAGAAAAGATTCAGAATGAAATGGCATACCAGTTTCTATTTTGTTTTTTAAGATTTTTAATAGGTCTGAGAAGAATCTTAGTAAATATGCAGATGTGATCCCATAAAAAGCCTGTGTGGTTGCAAAGAGGGAATTCTAAAATTTCTTAGGCCCAGTAAATCCAGGAAGCTAATAGCACCATGGAACATAGGGGTCAGACCTATATCATTCTTCTGGAACACTCTGGAGCCTATGTCATTCCAGGAATCTTATGTTCTAGAAGAAGTGATTGCAGGAAAGTTTGGCCTGTAACCGGGCTTTCCTCTCCTCTATCCAAGTACGTATCTGATTGATACCAGTGCTCCCGGAAATTCCAGTAAGACAAAAAAAAAAGCAAAAACCATGAGCTGACCATTATGCCACTTGTCACTTCTGTACACTTTCTAGATTCCAAGTCTGATCTCAAAGCAATGGAAGTTATGTCAATAACTGAGTGACAAGTATTAGTCTGTGGTGTGAGATGACTCTTGGTGGTACCAAACATTACAAGGAAAGATTTTCCCATTCAAGAGTTGTCGAACTTGCTCTGAGGCAGCCAAAGAACAGATAAAACAGTCAAGTTTTTTTAGTCTTTCCTTTTACCATTTAGAAAGAAATCTTTTCATGTCTGACAGAGATATTACAGGGATTACAGAGAGGTCACATCAGCCATGTGACAAAAACAGCCTTCACTAAGGGCTCCTGATGCCCAAAATACTATGTCCTCTTACAAGGAGGGCATGATGGAGAAGTCTGTTAATGGGCTAGTAGCCCTCCTCCCATGGAATCACTGCTTTTGTATTTATGCCTGTAATTCCATAGAAATGTCAATGTCATTCCAGGGATTTCATGTCTAATAATATTATTACACCTCTTTCTAGGAAATTAGAACTGGATATTCTTTTATAAATGTATTTGTAAAATGTCACTGCCAAACTTCCTCAACTGACAAATGTCCATCAATGTCTAGCAAATGTTCAGATTTCTGTTTCCAATCCAGTGGTGCATTTACTTCCTAATAGTTGCTGTCCTAACTTATAGACTATTAGGAACATTAAAATTCCTTGATATGCCTGCCAATATGAACTCATCATCTCTCTCCTATTGAATTCCCAAGACTGCCAATTCTATTTTTACATTATTTTAAGTTTCTGAGGGTCCCTAAGAAAAACAGTTAAATAGCTGGGTGCAATGGCTCATGCCTATAATCCCAGCACTTTGGGAGGTGGGGGCAGGAGGGTTGCCTGAGCCCAGGGGTTCGAGACCAGTCTGGGCAACTTGGTGAGACCTTGTCTCTACAGTAAGTCAAAAAATTAGCCAGTCACAGTGGTGCACGCCTGTGGTTCCAGGCACTTGGAAGGCTGAGGTGGAAGGATCACCTGAGCCCAGAGGGTCGAGGCAGCGGTGGCTGTGAGCATACCACTGCACTCCAACCTGGGCGACAGAGTGAGACTCTTACTCAACAAAAAAAAAAAGAAAGAAAAGAAAAGAAAAAGAAAAATAGTTAAATGAGGAAAATGTAAGGCTAAAGGTGTCAACAGAAGCTCAGCATAGTAATATGTTAGTTGAAGAGGGGAACCAAGTCACAGATGGGTACTTATGGTGGTAAATGCAGGCCTGGAGCATGGGACAGGTTTATCAGGGTCAAGAAAAAGAACAGTGATTTTGTTTATCATTTTTTATTGTCATCACCAACATGGTTGAGGTCAAGCAATACACTGGAAGACTGGTGAGTCCTTATTCACATGGATTCAGGCCAGTAAGGTCTTTTCCTAGAGAATTCTTTATCTTCTCAACAAGGTCTCCAATGCCAAAGGACCTTCATGGCTAATTAGACCATTTTCCATCCTTTGCTATCCCAATCTGGCTCATAAGTTGAATTATTTGCATGTTCAACATCTCAGAATGATGACTAGGTCATCCGCAAAGGTTCAAACAATGTCTCTATAGCAGGTGGATTGGGACAGAAAGTCAGCATCATGAAAATACTGAGGAACTGCACAAGTTTCAACTATAAAAGTCTTAGAGGAGAAACTGATCTCCTCCATTACCTGTTAACCTTCACTGTTCAATTATCCTTAAAATTAATCCCAGTACTCAGGCAGGGAGATCTTTAAACAACTTTAGAATCCAACTTGATGTTTTTTATAGTGTGCAACCTATCAGTCCTCACTGCCACATAACTCTTGCTTAGAGAAATAGCACATCATCAGTCATTACCCCCTCTCCACCAAACAGGAACATCCAGTGAGGAATGCAAAAGTGAATGAGCAGCTTTGGAAGCGCTCTGTTTTGCCTTACCAAGCTGAAATGATCTGAAACAGGAGTCCTCAAGCCATGTGGTCCAGGGGCCAACCGGTAGAGGATAGTGCCTCCAAAGGCCTCTGTTTTCCCTGCATTTATGTCTATCGGAGAGCTCAACTATATTAAAGAAAATCATGGTACAATTTCAGAAACATTGCCATGAAAGGGAAATCTATGTCAGGAAATAGAGCATTGATGCGTTTATGTTACCAGTGCTTCTGTCCCCAAGTCCACAAGGCTAGTCCAGCCCCTGTTACCCTGCAGTGACAGGACTTAAGAGTGTCGGAAGCTCATCACTTTTTTATTTAGCCCAGTCTGAACCTTGCAACAGTCCTCCCCATCTCTCCATCTATTTCCTATCACAGTTTTTAGCCTGTCTCTTCCCCTCAAAACTCAGCAACTTTGAAGGGAAGGACCAAATCTTATAGCTTGTTTTATCTCCGTCACCTCCAGTGCCCCAGCATCAGGTTGCACATAGTTAGTGCCCCAAACAGACACATGGCAAAAATACGGAAGACTCTGTGTAGGTCCACCTTTCTGTCAAATTTCTTTGATGTTTACCCATAATAGAATTCCCTGAGTCCCTCCAGTGCCACATATTGAGTATTTCCTATGTGCCAGGCACTGTTCTAACTGCTTTGTGCATATTAAATAATTCATCACTTATATCAGCCCTATGCTTTAGGTTCTACTTTTATCTCCATTTTACAGAATAAAAACTGAAACACTAAAGGATTAAATAAATTGCCAAGAAAACGGTAAGATGTGATTTAAACCTAGGATCTCTTGCTCTAGAGAGCAGACCATAACCACTCCATGTGTACACACACACACACACACACACACACACACACACACACACACACACACACAGAGTCACACACAAACATACCTCTAGTTACATCAGCACTATCACAACCTTCGATGACTAATGTGAACATTTTTGCTGCTGACTAGCTGACCTTGGGATGAACTTGATTCAGTTCTTTAGAGTTGGCAGGACTTTTCTAGAAAGAAGCAGTCGAAACCACCATATGACAAATTCTACCCCTTCCTTTTCTTTCATTAGAAGCCCTGTCTTATAAATCCCACTATCACTCAGTACCTCTTCGGCCCCCAGGACAAACTCTGGATTCACACTGCAATGTGAGAACACCTGGATTAGAGACACTGAGTGGAAACCTCTCCCCTCCCCATCAAAAAGGGGAAATTCCTGAGCCCTTAGGTTAGACATTTTGAATAAGAATTTGGGAGAGCATCTCTTGAGGAATCTGCCACTAATTTAGCTAGAATTTCTCTAACATTTCAAAATTACTCAACCTTAAAGATGTGCATGGATTTTTAAAAATTATTGATCCAAGTTTGCCTTCATTCAGCTTCTTTACTTGTAAACTTGCTTGAGCTCTTGCTTGAGACCACAGCATCTGGTAGGAAGTGAGTGTGGTATTCAGTGAGGGGGACAAAACTAGGAAGAGATGCCAGAAGTATTCTTTGCATGATCTGCCACAATCAAGGTCATAGGCCCACCTTATTTAAAATGTGGAGACACACAGGCCACGAGGTTTCAGCTAGGTGCTTACACCTGTGGGTAAGGCCTAGAGCCTGGCAGCATGGAACACAGAGTTGTGCAGACCAGTAAAAGCAGATGCCCATCCCTGAGAGTCCATGAAAGCAATTCGTTTAGAGCTAATTCCCAGACACTACTCAGTTGCTCTCACATTCATATATTTTCCAAAGCACAAGAATAGTGGCTAGGAAGTTTTCAGCCCAGGTTTTCAGACTCCTCAGTTCTGCAGGCAAGACCTACATCTCTTGAAGCCTTACCATCTCTTTTTAGACCTAAAGTTGTTACCTGATCCAGCTTTGATGGTTCTGCAGCTAACAGCTGCTGGCATATATTGGGTGACTTTTCTTTCTTTTTATTCATCTGGTGGCCTTGTGAAAGGAGGAAGTTTTCTCCAAGGGTAATTTGCTTCAAAAATTATCTGTGTGGGTCAGGGAATTTCACAACTAAAGAAAAGAAAAAGAAAAGCATTGAAAGGACTTGATCTCATTTGACCTTTATCAAAGTTTTACCAGATAAAAAGATGCATTCAAACCCAGAAGAATAGGAAAAGAATACCAATTTCTAACCTCACTTTTCCTCCCCATGACCCAGATCAAGTGGGAACTGAGCCCAGGGTAACCTCCTAAATCGCCAAGGAACATTATCAGGATTTTTTATTATGGTTTATGGTAAATATAATAATTTTAAAGACATGTCTTCTTTCAGAAGATATGAACTTGAAGGAGGTCAAAGAGAACATTAAATTTCTAAAACTAGGTCTTCTGGGGAATCCCATGGCCAGCTTGGGTGCAGTTGTCTACAATTCTGGCAATCAGGTACCTTACTGGGTGAGAAGATATAGAGGTAATACCCATATCCTCATCCAGGTGGTCACCAGAAGACACAGATCGAGCCCACAGATAAAGGATCGGGGGAAAAATTGGCCAACAACCCTTAAGAGTTGTGTCTATCTCAGAGTTCCACATCTTTTTCTGGCATTCCTGTGACCTTGCTGGGATACACAAGATCTGGGATCCCTTGCTCTCTCCCCACTCTCCACTCTCCTCCCTTGGTCATTCTCCATCTTCCCTTATCTCTCATTGCCACCTCAGTCAGGACACAGTGACAAGAAACAATATGATAACTATCCAAGGATGTCTCCTGAATACACTGAAATATTCCAAGGTCCTGGTTGGAAAATGGGACTCCAAGGTCACACCATTAGCTAAAATGCTAAAAGATTCAAACTAGCTATTTAATAATACACAAATCAAAATGAGGCATGGTTTAATTCAGTTTTCTACTGAAATCATAGGAGATATTTTATTTGTCCTTACATTTAATCTTTGTGTTCCGAAATTAGCACATCTGCTTATTGCCAAAAATAATCTACTGTCTCTATATTTGTAAATAATAAAGTTAAACACTATATAGAGATATTATTGTAATATATCTGTTGGTCTATGGTTTTCAGGTAAACATCTATTTACAGTTCTAAAGTTATTCTTAGTGTCATATGATGATATGCAGGTGAATGCAGGTGAATTCTAAACCTAACAGGGATTTCCAGTGACCAGACCTGTGATGTAGGATTTTTTTAAAAAGATAAAAATTATTTCAATAGATGGGTTTTATGGTGTTAGAATCATAATAAATTATGTTATACTAATAACTAGAATAATTACAGTAGATGATTACCATACTGAAGCACGTTATCAAGTCATCTGTTTTATAAATGTTATGTTGAACATAGTCATAGTTAGGGAAATTTTACCTAAAGAAACCCTTGTAATTGATCTTCGGTTAAACCAATATGCTATCCCTTGGATAACATTCACTCTAGGACTCTTGAATGAGACTGAATGTGAATGTCAAGTAATCAATCACTGGTTACAACTGAGTAACCAGTGGAGAAGGAACTGAGCTTCAGAAAAGACTTTTCTCTTTGCTCTTGTCTTATTATCATACCTGGACAAGGGGTAAGGCTTGGTGCTTCACTGAGGGCAAGGACAGTGACCTAGAAGAGTCACAAGTGAATTCATTAACAGCGGTCAGCAAGGATTCAATGTGTAGCCCACAATTCTGTCCTCAAAGATCCAAATGCCTTCTAAATGGAGGTATCATAAGATAGAAAATATGTAACTAACACTTGCTCCCTAGTAGGGCTTCTTTGAACCATTTCAGTCTCATGCAGAGCAATTATACAAATTAACTATGCACTAGGCCAAAAGGAAAACCCCAATAAATTTTAGGATAGTATCACAGAGGCTGTGTTCTGTAAAGGTGCTGCCAAAAAATTAGAATTTTTAAAAGCAGGGAAGAAAAAAAAGTTTTATATGTCTGGAAATTAAATAACCTTGGAGTTAAAAATGAAATACAAACAGAAATTATAAAATATTCATAACTGAATATCAATGAAAATGCTACAAGATAAAATATAGGCAAATACAGCTAAAGCAGTACCTATCAGGAAATGCATAGCTTTAAATACATTTCTCAAGATACAAGAAAGGTTAAAAACAAATAATCTAAGCATAAAGCCCAAGTAAACAGATAAAACAGCAACCGAACATATTCAAGTTTAATTGTGAACTTTATTCAGACATTATTTTCTCAGATAAATTTTCTCAAATTCATACGCATGTAGTTGGGAGTATACTTGCAATCATATGTAACATGATCATTATGTCAGTGTGTTCTTTTAACTTCTCTTAACCCCTCCCACTGAGTCTTCTCAATAGGAAAAAAAAAAGAATTTGTAGGAAATAAATTTGGTCAAACAGCATCTCACATAAAAGTGCAAGACAAAATGTTGTCTGGGTTCAGTCAGCAGTTTCTGTCCAAGATGGAGAATTCTCTGGTTAAACTTTGGTGAAAGCAATGTTTTAAAAGAGACCTGCATCCACCTAAAGATGCTAATTCAACAGCCTTGTACACATTTTGTTTCCAGCTAGGACGAACCCTGAGGAGCCCGTTCATGAAGTTTGTAGCCCATGCAGTTTCTTTTACAATCTTCCTGGGATTGTTAGTTGTGAATGCTTCGGACCGATTTGAAGGTGTTAAAACCCTGCCAAATGAAACCTTCACAGACTACCCAAAACAGATATTCAGAGTGAAAACCACACAGTTCTCCTGGACAGAAATGCTCATCATGAAGTGGGTCTTAGGTAAGCAAGTTGCTCTATCTTTTATTCTCTACTTTCCTAGTTATAGTAGGACATTATTAAACTCCAACTTGTGAACTTCTTCCTATCCTCTTCAGTATACTCTTGGAAGACAAAATGGTAAGTGGACAACTAACGAGGAAGTCAAAGTCAGCTTCTGTATGTGCTGGCATTTAAGATGCAGATACCCGTAATATAAATCTCAACTTTAAAAGAAAATATCTGGGGGAAGTTTATTAAGTACATATATTGAACATTCATTACATATGTATTGAAAGTGGTTTCACATCGGAAACATTATTTCAATCTTCTAAATATAATCTGGAAGCCTTCAGAAATCAAGTTCTGCTTCTAAAAAGGGTATAAAACTTCATAACTTAGAAGATATTTATCATTGAATACTGATGATGAATTCGAATTGTAATAATAAATGTAAATCTAAAAAGTTAGAGAAATAACATTTTCTTATTATTTGTGTGAGTGTATTAATAGACCGTGAAATTCTTCTTTGGTGTGATATTTTGTGCTGTCATGGCCTGCCACTGAAATTGCCAGGGAAATTGTTCCCAATTTCCTTACTGATTAACTAGAAAGACCTACCTGTCTTTTACACAATTCAAAAGAACTATTCCTAGTGGGGATAAGGAAAAAAATTAAAAAATAAAAATTGCAGTTGCTAAAATTAAACATGTCAAAATGTGTTACAGATTTTTCTAACACTGAAAGCTGCAAAATTGATTGGCTAAAAGATAAAAAATTGCAAAAGTGATATTGTAAATGAGCAAAATCTTAAATTGTACATCAAAATTTTTGAATTTCATCGGACCATATTGAGTAAAACAAAGATAAAAAGACTGAAAAAATTTAACTATAAAGTATCAAGATTTGACCAATTAATTAAATTGGCTTAATGGTGTTCACCCCAGATTTTGCTTTCTTGATACAAATTCAATATTGGTATAGTTTTAATTATGTTTATGTTCATTAATACTACATCAAAATGTGTTCAGGGTCAGTGTTTGTGCTGTCAATCAAAAAAATCACAGTAGACCAAATACTTGAAAAGATAACCCAACATATGGCCTGTGCTAATTAAATAATATAGCCTAAGAGTTCTACAATAGCTGAAACTCTAGAGGACCTCCTGTGGATGCCCAAGCTGAGAACAATTGAGAAAATAGTCTCTAAGCTGGATCTCTAAATAGGCAGAGGGAGATGAGAGATGAGAAGAAAGATTTCTTTTTTTTTTAATTTTGTATTTTAAAGAAGTAGGGTACAATTCAGGGTTAGGTATACAAATGTTCATGATGCAGGTATCCTTGTTGATAAGGTGTGCCCCTCCTCCCCCAGCAGATTCTTACTACTGCCAATCCCGTGCCCCTACCCCCTGGCAGTTTCCCATTACTGCCAATCCTTTTCTTATAATACTATTATAGTATAATATATATTATATAATCATATATATTATAATAATTACAGTATAATTGTTGCAGTATAATTGCTCAAGGTCTGCTTATGAATGAGAACATGTGATACTCAGTTCTTTACTTCTTTTATAGATCACTCAGTATTATAGAGTCTAAGTCCATCCAAGTTGCTGTGAAGCTCATATTTTGTCCTTCTTTATGGCTGTGTATTATTCCATTGTGTATATGTACCACATTTTTTTAAATCTAGTCCTCTTTTGATGGGCAGCATGGTTGGTTCCATGTTTTTGCTATGTGAACAATGCTGCAATAAACATGCATGTACAGGTATCTTCTTCATAGAGTGATTTGAGTTCCTCCAAGTATATTCCCAGTAGGGGGACTGTGGAGTTGTATGGAAGGTCAATTTTTAGATCTTTTAGGAATCATCAAGCTTTTTTTCACAGGGTTTTACTAGTTTACACTCCCACCAACAGCATAGAAATGTTCCCTTTTCGCTGCATACTCTCCAGCATCTGTTGTTTTTTGAGTTATTGATGATAGCCATCCTGACTGGAGTTAGGTGGCATCTCAGTGTGGTTTAATTTGCATTTCTTTGATGACTAGTGATACTGAGCACTTTTTCATGTATCTGTTGGTTGCTCGTATGTCTTCTTTTAAGAAGTGTCTAGGTTGGTCGTATTGGCTTAATCCTGTAATCCTAGCACTTTGGGAGGTCGAGATGCAAGGACTGCCTGAGCTCAGGGGTTCAAGACCAGCCTGAGCAACATGGTGAGACCTCATCTCTACAATAAATCAAATAATAAGCCAGGCATGGTAGTGCCTGCCTGTAGTTCCAGCTAATTGGAAGGCTGAGGTGGAAGGATCGCCTGAGCCCAGCGGTCGAGACTGCGGTGGATGTAAGTGTGCCACTGTACTCCAGCCTGGGCAAAAGAGTGAGACTCAGACTTAAAAACAACAAGAAACAAAAACAAAAACCCAAGAATTATCTACTCATATCTCTTGCCCACTTTGTAAAGAGCCGTGTGTTTTTTTCTTTTTGGCACATTTGAGGTCCTTGTAGATCCTAGACGTTAGGCCTTTGCCAGATATATAGTTGGCAAATATTTTTTCCCAGTCTGTGGGTTGTCTCACTGCTCTCTTGATGGTTTATTTGACTTTGCTTGTCGGTTTGATGAGGTCCCACTTGTCTTTCTTTTCTCTATGGCATGGGCACTTGGGGTTTTGGAATTGGTTGCCAGTTCCAGTTTCCATAAGGGTATCTCTTGCATTTTTTAAGTTTCTCATAGTTTGAGGCTTTACATTCAGGTCTCTGATCCATTTAGAGTTGATTTTTGTGTATGGTGATAGGTAGGGTTCTTGTTTTAATCTTATGCATGTGGTCAGCCAGTTTTCCCAGCACTATTTACTGAATAGGTTCTCCTCTTCCCAGTGATTGGTGGCAGAGGCTTTGTCGAAGATGAGTTGGTAGAGAAATTGAGGTTTTGCTTCTGGAATCTCTATCCTGTTCCATTGGTCTATATGTCTGTTCTTGTACCAAAATCAGGTTGTTTTGATTATTGTAGCTTTATAATGAAGTTTAAAGTCTGGGAGTGTGATACTTCCCACTTTGTTTTGTTGTTGTTGTTGTTTGTTTTTGCTTAGAATTGTTTTGGCTATTCATGGTTGTTTATGTCTCCATATGAATTCCTGTATTGTTGTTTTCAGGTCTGAGAAGAATGCTGCTGGTAATTTAATGGGTATTGCGTTAAACTGTAGATTGCCTTGGGTAGAATGGACATCTTAAAAATGTTGATTTTTCCAATCCATGAGCATGGAATATTTTTCCACTTGTTTGTGTCATCTTTGATTTCTTTGGGCAGTGTTCTGTAACTTTTGTTGTAAAGGTCTTTCACGTGTCTGGTTAAGAAGATGCCAAGGTATTTCTTTTGTTGTTGTTGTTGTTATTGTGAATGGGATTGTGCTTTTTATTTGGGTTTCTCTTTGTTTATTGTAGGTATATAGAAATGTGACTGTCTTTTACACATTTATTCTATACCCTGAGACTTTGCAAAAGTCCTTTATCAGTGCAAGGAGGTTTTCGACAGATTCTCTTGGGTTTTTGAGGTATAGAATCATGTCATCCTATTTGGATACTCCTAATCTCCTTCTCTTGTCTGATTGCTCTAGTTAGGAATTCCAAAACTATGTTGAAAAGAATGGGTAAGAGTGGGCATCCTTGTCTTCTTCTGGTTTTCAGGGAAAATTGTTCCAATTTCTGTCTGTTTAGCAGCATGTTTACTGTGAGTTTCTCTTAGATGAATCTTACTATTTTGAGGTATGTGCCATCAATGCCGAGATGTTCAATGGTTATCAAGAAGGGGTGCTGGATTTTATCAAAAGGTTTTTCTGCATCTAAGGATGCAGAAAATACTAATCATGAATACTATTTGTTTGAACATCTGTTGATGTATTTAATTACACTTATGATCTGACAAATGTTGAACCAGTCCTGCATCTGGAGATAAGCCTACTTGGTTGTGGTGGATGATTTTTGAGATGTGTTGTTGGATACGGTTTGCTAGGATCTTGTTGAGAACTTTAGTATCTATATTTGTCAAGGATATTGGCCTGTAGTTCTTTTTCTTTGTTGGATCTTTACCTGGTTTGGGTATCAATGAGATGTTAGCTTCATAAAATGATTTGGGGAGAGTTCCATCTTTCTCAATTGCCTGGAATACTTTCAATAGGATTGGTATCAGTTCCTCCTTGTATGTTTTTTAGAATTCTGCTGGAAAGCCATCTCGTCCCAGGCTTTTTTTGTAGGTAGTTTTCTTATGACATAGCCAATTTCCTGGATTGTTATTGATCTATTTAGGGTCTCGATTTCTTCTTGTTTCAACCTGGGGAGGTTGCGTGATGTCAGAAAGTCCTCCATTTCCTTTAGGTTTTCAAATTTGCTTCAATACTATCATACCTAGTAGTCTCTGATAATCTTTTGTATTTCTTCAGGGTCAGTTGTGACTTCATGTTTTGTGTTTCTGATTGTGTTTATTTGGGCTTTTTCTCTCTTTTCCTTGGTCAGTCTAGCTAGGAGTCCATCAATCTTGTTTATCCTTTCAAAGAACAAGTTTTTGGTTTTGTTGATTTTTTATATTATATTTTTGTCTTCTATGTCCCAAATTTGGGCTTTTATTTTGGTGATCTGGATTCTTCTGCTGAAGTTAGGATTTTTGTGGTCTTGCTTTTCCAGCTTTCTTAGGTGATTTGATGGGTTGTTGCCGGAGGCTAGCTCCGGGGGGTTCATGGGAACCCGAGAATGAGGTGTGATGAGGCGAAGGAATGAGGAGTCGTGACCAGAGTTTTTTCAGGCATTCTGGCAATCAAACATACCAGGTTGCATTTATTTATAGTAAACTATAAATTAATCATTTTTTGTGGTTATACAATCATGAAATGATTTCATTCTTTTGTCACAAACACTGCATGTTCTCATGTCTTACAAGATTTATTATAAAGTCAATGATTAATACAACTTTCCCATAAACCCAAAACCAATTTTTGTGGTTATCACTACCACCACCTGCTGGACTATTAACCTTATAAACTTAACATCCTATTTCATGAAAATATATAATTTTCTATAAAGAAAATAAAAGGTAAAAAAGGACAATCAGCTATTAAAGCAATAATATGCAAATTCACACAAAGTTCACTTTGTCTATTCTAGGTATTCCTAACTTATTCTTATAACTAAACAAAAAGCAAAAAGTCATCATACTAAATATATCAAGCTTCGCTAGTTATATCTATTCTCACAATCTTCTATTATATAATAGCTACATTTAATTTTCTTATACCATTGGTTTACTTTGTAGCAGATTTTTATTTTCTATGCTTTTAGAATTAAACACCATGGTGGGCTACTACGTTTAATTCTTTCCCAGAGAGACAGAGAGTACCATTTAACACATCTGCCATCTACCCAAGCCCACCTAACCATGTCTTCATCATAAGCTCCAGTATAAGGTAAAGGAGGATCAAGCCACGATATATCTTGCATGCTGCTTCTACCCCAGGGGCCCACCAAACTCTACCATTAATATTATATCCCACATGTTGTCCTGTTCTAATGTAGGTAAGGGCTTAGGGGCTTTATTTTGGAGGGTTCCGGTCTTATGACTAATCTGATGTTTAACTATATCTATGTTATCTGTAACAGTGTTTACCTCAGTTTCTGTTAATTCCTTATGCCACAATTTTAATAGAGAATCTCTAAGTGTTTCATTTGCCATACAGTTAAAGGTACATTTTGTTGCAGTGGATGTTACAGTAATTGGTTCTATTGATGATTGGGTCATCAAGACCTCTCCTGTTTTTATTTGTGTTTCCTGAGGCACAGCCGATGTTGAAACATTGACTGCTTTATTACTGGCATTGTAGACATTGTACCCTCCAATTCTGGTTACATTATTCTTTTCCAAGGGAGATTGAAACATATTATTCCTGTAAGGCAGGAGCATAACAATATAATGGGAATAATCAGGCGACCATGAGTCACAGGGCAGCTATACAGATCTTTCCTCAAGACTTTCCGTGGGGCCTTGCCACACACATGGATCCCCTTTGGGGCTTTGCCTTCCAGGGGGGTGTCTTCATTTGGTTCCCATGCTGAGCCCCAGATTGTCATGGCCTCCACCAGGTTGTTAACTTATGATTTTTCCATTTTCTTCATGTGTGTTTGTAGAGATATGAATTCCCCTCTTAGTACTGATTTCATGGCATCCCAGAGGTTTTAGTAAGATGTTCCTTCATTTTCATTTGTTTCCAGGTATCTTTTAATCTCTGTTTTGATTTTCACATTGACCCAGGAGTTGCTTAGCATCATGGTGTTTAGTGTCCATGTCTTTGTGGGTTTGGGGGAAACTTTATTAGTGTTGATATTTATTTTTATTCTGCTGCGGTTTGAGAAGGTGCATGGCAGCATTTCAATCTTATAGAATTGTTTTATGCTTGATTTATGGCCGAGGATGTAGTCAATCTTAGAGTACATTCCATGTGGTGATGAGTAGAATGTATATTCCATGATTGCTGGGTGGAGTGTTCTTTAGGTATCAATTAAGTCCATTTGGTCAAGCATCATGTTGAGGTTCTAGATCTCCTTGTTGATTTTTTGTCTTGATAATCTGTCTAGGGTTGTGAGTGGGGTATTTAAGTCCCCAGATATGATAGTGTTAGAGTCAATATCCTTTTTTGTTTTACCTAGAAGCTGCTTTATGAAAGTAGGTGCTCCTATGTTGGGTGCAAAAATGTTTAGGATGGATATTTCTTCTTGATGGATTGAACCTTTTATCATTAGACAGTGATCTTCCATATCTTTTAAATATTTTGATAGCTTAAAGGGCATTTTGTCTGATATTAAGATCATGACTCCTGCTTTCTTTTGTGTTCCATTCACCTGAAATTTTGTTTCCCATTCTTTTACTTTGAGTCTGTTAGTGTCCTTTCTGGTGAGAAGAATCTCTTGGAGACAATATATTGTTGCCTTTTGGTATTTTATCTATTTTGCCATTCTATTTCTTTTCAGTGGTGCATTTAGTCCACTCACATTCAGACAAATAATTGAGATGTGAGAGTTTTATCCCTGTCATAAAGTTCTTATAGAGTTTGGTGTTGTTGCTACTGTTTGCTTGTTTGCTTATTGTCTTTCTTTTGTTTTTTGGGTTGATTCATGTTTGTTTTCAATCTTTTTCCTGCATTCTTGGGAAGGGTGTTGTCATTCTTTTTTTCCTTTCTTCTGTGATTAATACTTATTAAATTGTTTCTTGTAGAGTTTGTCTGAAGGCAGATTGAATGTCTGGGAAGGATTTTAATTCTCCATCACTGATGAAGCTTAGCTTAGCTGAGTAGGTAATTGTGGTTGAAATTGTTTATCTTTGAAAACTTTGAAGATTGGGCTCCAAGCTCTCCTAGCCTGAAGTGTTTCTATAGATAAGTCTGCAGGATTCTAATTGGTCTTCCCCCATAGGTAGTCTGACCTTTCTCTCTTGCTGTCTTTAGGATTTTTTCTTTTATACTTATTTTGTGTAGGTGAATTACTATGTGTCTAGGAGTTGGTCTTCTCATTTTGTTATCTTGTAGGGGTTCTCTGAATCTCTTGTGTTTGAATGATGAGATGAGGGAAGTTTTCTTGGATAATTTCATGGACTGTTTGTTCCAGGGTGGTCTCTGTCTCTCTATCTGCCTCAGGGATTCCAATTAACCTTAGGTTCAGCCTTCTGAAATAATCACTCATCTCTTGGAGGCTTTGTTCTGTTTTTTTAAGCTTCTTTTCTATGTTTTTAACAATTTGAGTTAGTTCCATATTTTGATCTTCAAGCTCTGAGATTATGTCTTTGGCTTGGTTAATTCTGTTTTCCATGCTTATCAGTTTGTTATTTATTGCATTCACTGTATTTTTTATTGCTGTTATCTCAGTTATCAACTCCTTCATTCTTTCCTCTTGTCTCTCTTTATTTCTATTTATTCACTCTATTAATATCTTGATATCTGGCTTTGTGGTTTGAGACCAGTCATTCTGGGGACTCTTCTTTGTATTTCAAAGTCTGTATTCTCAGTGGTTGACCTCCCAGGGATCTGTAAGAGACCCATATTCTTCCTTTGGTTTTTCCTCATTTGTATAGATTGTTCCCCCCCTCCCTTTAAAACTCTTCTTAATTCTATTGCTTAGTGATGGGGGGTAGCTTTTACTTCTGTTTGTTCAATCTCCTATTCTTCCTTATATAGATCCTCCAGCTTTTTTCAATTCTGAAGCTGGACTGGGGGTAGGGAGTACTGTACTTTTTGTAGTTTTGAGATTTAATTGAGAGGGGAGCTGTGATTCAGAAGCTATCTGCAGATCCCAGTATCTGTTGACAGGTGTGTGATCCCCCTGGAACCATTTCCCACCACCTTACAATCTGTCCATGAAGTGGGGGCATATGTTTGCCCCCTGAAAGGAAAATAAAGTAAGAAAATGGAAAAGAATGGGAAAAGGAAGGAAGAAGACAAGAGAGGTGGAAAGAGAGAAGAAGAAGAGGGAAAAAGACAGGCATACCAACAAACAAATGAACAGAGAAACAAAGACAGAAAAGTTTTTTTAGAATACAGACAAATACAAACACACAAACTGACAAAAACCCTTCTATTGATGTACTCTCCCTCAAAAGTATTCATATACAAACAGGAAGTCATTTTAAAAAGCATTAAAATAACAGAAACAAAGCAAGTACAAAAATGTAATCAAAAACAGAAAGAAAGAAAGAAAGAAAGAAAGAAAGAAAGAAAGAAAGAAAGAAAGAGGGAAAAAACTGAAACAAAAAACAAGCAAAACAAACAAACAAAAAAAAAACCAAAACTTGCTCTGAGGCCATTCCTGTAACTTCAACTTCCTTTCAGCTCTGGTCTCCAGCCCCTCCCCTCTGCTCTCAGTGCAAGCTGATAGTATTGCTCTCAACATGGGTCAGATGCCCCATGGACTACTGAAGGAGGAAGGTGGATCAGATCTGGACTCACCCAGTTTGCTGCCGCTGCTGTGAAATCTCCCACTCAGATCTGTCATGTCTGTACCTGTTCCAGCATGGGGGAGGGTCATCTGTCTCTCCAAATTTGATGAGGATGTAACCTCTAGGTCCCAGGTTGGAGGCTGGGTGGAGTTGGGAGGAACAATGCAGGTCTCTGCCTGGTCCTGGGACAGAGAAAATTGCGCCAGTTGGCATTTCCTCACCAGGGATGGGGCTCCTTTACAGCTTTCCATGACCTGCCTTCTCCATGATCCTGGGGTTCGTGGTGCTCTGCTGTCACAGATGATGGTGTGGACTAGGTGTCAGGTGGCCAGGATCAGCTGTTTTCCACTGCCTCTTCTTAGGAGAGCCCCGAGAACAGCAGATGATCCTGCACACTGGGAGTGCCAATCTCCGGGTAGTAGGGGGTTGCAGTCACCTCTGGAGGAGAGCCCCAGGTGTACAAACCCAAGTCTCTCCTCAGATGGACTTTCACTCACCCACCAGTGCACACCCACTCACACAGAGAGTCTTTTTGGACACTCATCTTTGCAGAGATTCTCACAGTCTGACCTGTTCCATCACCATCTTTAAAAGATTTCATTCAAAGGGTAGAGAAAGGACAGCACACTATGCCTCCCTGGGACTTTTAATCAACCAGCAAGCATGTGACCAAAGGCTCATTTGGTGGAGTCACTTGCACTAAAGTTGGGAAGGGACAGTTAAATCTGTTACCAAGTGAGTTCTGTAGCCTAACTTTCATAGTTCAGATTCCACCCCAGTTCTCCTGAGTACATCCTTCATGGTTTAGCTAGATTAAACATTTTAACACTAGACATTTTTTTAAAAATTCATTTGTTAAGTTTATAAATTAAATATTTAAAGTATTTATGACACCAATCACTCACCTACCTCATTTTCTCATCTGGATCACAGGTAGAAGACTCCAGTGTTTTCACTAGAGCCAGTGAAGTTACTGCTACTAGCACCTCTTGAACCATGACTTCCTCCTGAGTCCTCATATTTCTCTTCCTGGGTGTCAGAGTATTATCCCATAAGAGAGCTGTGTCTCCAGCTACAGGATCCCCAACTTATATAACTTGGAGGCTGCTTCTGCCCATCAGAGCAGAGCTGAGTTTTCTTTTTATTTATTGGCATTTTATTTTTTATTATTGTTTTTAATTTTAAAATTGTGGGGTACAATTAAGGGTTAGGTATACAAATATTCATTGTGCAGGTACCCTTGTTGATGAGGTGTGTCTCCCTTCCCCAGACAGATATTGACTACTGTTATTCTCACCTCCCTTCCCCTTCCTCCATAGTTTCCCACCACTGTCAATCCTTTTCTTATAGTATTATGGTAGTTGTTCAAGGTCCACTTATGAGTGAGAAGATGTGATACTCAGATCAGATCTTTGTTTCTGTGAGAGATCACTCAGTATTATAAACCTTAATTCCACCCAGTTTGCTATGAAATTCATAATTCTGTTCTTTTTTTATGGCTGTGTAATATTACGTTATATATATGTACCACATTTTTTAAATCCGGTTCTCTTTTGATGGACAGCTTGGTTGATTCCATGATCTTGCTATTGTGAACAATGCTGTGATAAACATACGTGTGCAGGTATCTTTTTCATAGAGTGATTTGAGTTTTTCAGGGTATATTCCCAGTAGGGAGATTGTGGGGTCATATGGAAGGTCAATTTTTAGAGCTTTTAGGGATCACCACACTGATTTCCACAGACGCTGTACTAGTTTACACTCCCACCAACAGTGTAGAAGTATACCCTTTTTGCCACATCCTCTCCAGCATCTGTTATTTTTTGAGTTATTAATAATGGCCATTCTGACTGGAGTTATGTGGTATCTCAGTGCAGTTTTAATTTGCATCTCCTTGATGACTAGTGAGGTTGAACATTTCTTCATGTATCTGTT